>NC_085007.1:27012046-27202046 GCF_963854185.1 Sardina pilchardus
GGGGCTTAGGCCAAATCCTTTCAGGAAAAAGCCAATAGCACAGCCATTTGTTAGATTTTGTTCCAAGTTATTTAGCACACTGTAAAGAATTATTTTATTGACTGAGTGAAAACACAGTAAAGTATCTTCAACACAGGAGAAGACCATTGTAGTATAGTAGATTAATTTCACTTGATTACTTCTGGGATTTGATCCAATTGGACGAACCTTATTTAGTGGTCTGCTGTGCCAACGTGAAGACCGGTCAAGTTCCATAGATGGCAATAGGTGTGTCGATGAGAGATGCCAAATTCGGGAGGAACAGTGATATGCATTGAATTAGCTAATCGTCTCCAACTTCAGGCCACTTAGTGTAATCTTCTGTAATGTGGAGTGGGTGTAGTTGGAATTCATTCACTATACTTAAGTGAATGTAATCCCGCTGTGAATTGCACGCTACTAAGGAGGCAGTTCTACAGAGGGGAAACCCAACCACCACTAAAGCACACATGAGAGGGGTCTATTCACCATTCTGGGGGCATACAATTGTCGACCTTCAAAAGAAGACCTTTGTCATTCAATGAGGTAGCTGAATGTCTCCGTCCATCTCAGTTGACAGTTTTAGGGTGCAGGATGTTAGGAATCTAGTTGGAGCTAGTTGCTAGTTGCTTGCTTCAGTAAAATGTTAGCCGCTTTAAACTGGATGTTTTACAAAGATTCTCTAACTCCTTGATTAAATCTATTCAGTTTAAGTGCTACAGTATACAGTACTTCCTTGAACATCTTACTCACAAAGGGGTGCGTGACTCAATGTTTTCACATTTCTGTGCATCTTTCAGTTTACCAGACAGCTGAAACCGCGTATTCATGCTCTCTGATTGGCTCAGTCTTTCTCTCTGTGCCTAGTGTATGAGGTGGTGACAGTGACAGGTGATGTGAAAGGAGCAGGGACTGATGCTAACGTCTTTGTCACCCTCTTTGGAGAATGGGGCGTCACTCCCAAAGTTCACCTGGCCAGCAAGTAAGTTTGTTTTTCACACTATCTATCCATACAAGTCCTTCTGTTTTCACCAATGAATCCACTGGACTATTGATTCATGTAATAGTGTCAATGAGTATGTTTTTCTGGTGTTTGGATGATATACTAGTGGTTAATCATGAATTGGCAAACTAGGAATAAATTGTTAAATGACCCAAAGGTGACCCAAAGGTCCTAATGGCATTGCCAAACATTATTTAAAATAAATATTCACAATCCTTCAGAATATTATCTTATTATCAATACATATTTCATATGCAGAATATTATCTTATTATGTTTTCATGGTGTCTGTAGAGGCATATCCTGTTTTCATATGATAAATACATGTTTCATATTAAACATTACACATACAGTAGGTTTCATTTTGAAATGTTCATGCTTTTTCAGACATTCACTTTGCCTAGTGACTTTGGAGTGACTAGTGGTGGTGTGGTAGGTGAGCCTGTAATTAGTATCATTTTCACAGAAAAGGTCCAATAACCCCTTTTCTTCTATAGATTTCCTATGGGACTTACCGTATTAGCAACTCTTGGGAAGTGGTTAGGTGATTGTACTGCACAGCTGTTCTAAGTTACAACAAATCCATAAACAGTACATACATATGTAGACATATACAAATATTTTGAAAGTGTTACGGGTGGACACACCCAGGTAACAGACTGACGCAGGAACAACCTTAGCTCCAATCAGGCTCAGACACAAGACTATTATTGTTGTTTTATGAGTTATATGCTGTCAGGCATTCATGAGAGCTGTCAGGGAATGGTATTCATCATGACATTTATGGTCAAGTTATGACACTCTGGGATAAAACAAAACGTTTAGGAAAAATCCTTATTGTCCTGATTAAGTCAGTCGCCGAAACATTGGTTAATAGTTTAAAGAGAAAGGATCGTATGGCTACTCTAGTCTTATAACGGGATTCAAGCATTTTTCATCAGACAAGTCTCCTTTTAAAACTGAGGCTCATTAAGAAAGACACAAAGGAATGGAGGTTCATTAAGAGCGGGAGGTAATGGGACACTTCTTCTTAAGGCCTTATATGAGTATGATTCTACTGAGATAATGGCGGATGATGGATATCTAGTAAGCATGGAAAGCACCATAACATCTAGTATGCCGGTGGCCGTATATTTGTGGCCTAGTTGTGCTTCTTTAGCTGCGTTGCTATTGATGTACTGAACACGTCACGTCCACAACTAGTTTTTCATCCCTGTGTCATGAGGAGGCGATAAGAGAGAGAAGTGTCAATCAAGAGCCATGAATATTTATGAGACATGCTCACACCCACTCCATCCTATCCAAAGAGGCCGGGGAGAATTCATCCCGCAGAATAAGAGTGAGACATGTATCAGTTGTGCTGAAATTCAATACAGACTGTTTGGAACAAATTGATGCATCGGAGAGATACTTGAAAGCTGATGAATGCCAGAGAGCGTACACACACACACACACACACACACACACACAGACACACAGACGCACGCACACTCTACTGATTGTCTCTGGAACGAATACTCTGGCATAACAATTGTTGCCATAGTGATGTTAATCTTTGATTTCTACCCCCCTCCCCTTGCCCTCCCCTCTCCAGCACTGAAAAGAGGTACCCCACTAAAGTATTACACACACACACACACACACACACACACACACACACACACACATGTATGTTTGTACAGTATGCAGGCATACATGAATGTACATTTACATACCATCACACAGACTCTCTCTCACACACACACACACACATGAATACACACAAACATGCAGAAGCACATATACTTTCCTACACAGACACGTACACAAATCCTGAGACACTCTCATGTCTCTCATGTCTTCTGAGTATGACACTGTATGCAAGGACAGCCACATTTAACCATGGGACTGCTCACGTAGGCACAGATGTTTGAATACTTCACGTAAACACACACACACACACTCACACACACACATACAGACTCTACACATGCACACACACACACACATCATCCATGAGAGAACTGACACTACATGATGTTAGTTTAAAACATAGCGTAAAATGTGACTAACAAAACATCAAGCGTGCCATTTCTAAATGCTGGGCTGCGTTCTTCCATACAGTCAAATGCTGGACAGCCACTCGGTAGTAAGGATCAGATGTCACATGACATGATTAGCCACCAACAAAAGGGCATCATGTGATGTTGCCATGTGATACCTTACACACAGACACATTATGTAGTCACGCTCATATAATGGAATCAATCACAATGATGAGGTACACCATCATGATTTTATTGGACCACAGCCAAGTACACAACCGTCAATCATCTGAGTTAAGATTCAGATGGAAAAACTGACTGAATCACGGTGTAGGATTCAGTCAGTTCATGATGACTCGGACTGAATCAGCTCGATGTGATGGTTCAGATGGAGTCAAATGGATCTGAATCTTCTCAGAGGCTCAGGGGCTGTCCTGTATGGAATCATCTCATGTGTTGCATCATGACGGAAGGAGTCTGTGACCGGGGTCCCGGTGGAGACTGGACAGAGAAGCGGTCAGAATGCAACATTTTGGAAATAGAATGGAATTTGACAGGCAGCTGTCTGAATTGCATTCATTTCCAAAGTTTGCTTGTTGGTCAAGTTTTTTTTTTTTTGAAAATGTGTCAGAATATTTGTTTGAAACTCTGAATACATGAACAAGAGAAAAGACATAATATCTGCGTAATGTAACTGAGTTTGTGTTTTGAAGAGGACATTTAAGGATTCAAATGACTGATGACTTTGCGTTTTGATTGTGAAGATGCCTGTATATGTTGGGCCTAGAACCAGACAAAGCTGTGCATTCAGTATGCATACAAATAGACAGCTGAGTTGGCTGGGAAGTGTTAATATTGACTGATGATGATTTTGGCTGACACCATGTCTTAATTTAGGACCAGACATGGCAACAGACAGAATACTGTATCTGGCTCAGTCTCTCATGTGGCTTTTGTTTCTTCCCCTCAGAAATCGAACGGCATTCGAGAAAAATAAAACCGATGTATTTCGAATAAAGACACACAATGTGGGGACAATACAGAAGCTAAGGTACTCTCTCTCTCTCTCTCTCTAACACACACACACACACACACACACACACACACACACACACACGTGGATACCTGGATATGACCATACACATCACTAGTGCTTGAAAAATACTATAGTGATACAATTAACTAGTGTACTGTATGTACTGTATATTATACTGTGTAAATGTGTGTGTGTGTGTGTGTGTGTGTGTGTGTGTGTGTGTGTGTGAATGTGTGTGTGTGTGTGCGTGTGTGCATGTGCGTGTCTGTGTGTGTGTGTGTGTGTGTGTGTGTGCGCACGTCTGTGTGGGTGTGCTTGTGTGTGCGTGTGTGCGTATGCATGTGTGTGTGTGTGTGTGTGTGTCAGAATTGAGCATGACAACACAGGCATGAACGCGGGCTGGTTCCTGGACCGTGTGGTGTTGACGGACATGAGTCGGCCACACATGCGCTTCTTCTTCTCCTGCCAGAACTGGCTGAGCCGGGAGGACGGAGACGGACTCACCTACCGAGACCTGCTGGGCAGCCTCAACCCTATGGACGTGCCCAAACGTACGCCACACCACAACACAGCATCCGCACCACAACATCACCAGCGCACATGCATACTGTACCTACTACACCATACAGTAATTTACCACAGATAAGCCGCATTGTGTATAAGCCGCAGGACAGTGTTATACGCAAGTCAAAAGAAACAAAACCATATTAACATCATATTACAGTAACTGCCGCCCTGTATTAACCTCATAGCGGAAGAAATTTAGCAAAATCAATGTATAAGCCGCGGCTAATAGTCAGGAAACTACGGTATATCCTTATGCTATATTGTGCATTTACACAGACATGTCTTTTAGATTTTGACATTACATGACTAACATTGATACAGCAGATTGCTTTCATACTAAACTTTAGCATGCAGTCACTCAGTCATCTTTGGAAGTATACTGGACACGTAGGCGGCATGACACGGCAATAGAGAAATGAGAACTCCATTGTTTTTAACAGAGCAAAGCCCACTAGAAATGTCTGCCGCTCGGCAGCCGCACAGGGCAGGGGCGGAGTGGGACACAAAAATCCACCGGGAATATTCTGACCACACCGGCCCCCCTACCGAACCAAAAAAATGCCAGCACCACGCATTCTTACATCTCTACCTTGCCCTCTCCTTGGGCCTGCCACAGGGTGACAAAAGAAGATAGAACTGAACAAATTGTATGTTTTTACACAATTAACAGATTATAAAAGACTACAAAAATGAAAAGAGTTCATGAATGGGGGAACAAACAAATAGTGTGATTTTACTCCAAAGCTCTAACCGCAAAAGCTAATAGAGGGCTGTAAGTGCATAAGCCAACAGTTGCAGGGATAGGTTTACCTGTCTTCCCATCTCCACACACATGCATGGCCACATACACACTCTATACCTTAGGACACAAAAGCTTTGTTAATCCCGATGGTTGCAGGTTACAGGGACATCCAGGCAGTCACTCAATGTGACGTGACATGCACACCGCGCACTTGCACGTGAATGTACAACAATGCACGTGAATATACATTTGACAAAGAAATGGCTAACAATGTGCAGGCAGTGTGCGCAGGCCTTATGTCTTATGTTTCAGTTGATTAGTGTCAGTTTGTCTTTTGTTGTTTTGGAAGTGCATGCACTTCACTTCATCCAATATACAGTATGTCACCAGTGGAGGATATCTAGATTTTATGTCCATATAATATGACGTTCTGTTTGGATGTGTTGTAGGCTACACATTATTTGTGTTTATTTGAATGCAAACGCGTTCTTTTTTTGCAGTGAACAAATACATGTTGAGTGTATTTACAGCAGATGTTAAGGGCAGTGGAACAGACGCTGATGTGTTTCTTAACATCTTTGGAGCGAAAGGCGACACAGGTGTGTGAGTGTGTTTTTGAATATGCTAATGACACCTACTGTATTTTCTACAGAGCATTTATTTACAGTATGTGTATGTATGACGTACAGTATGTAAGTATGTCATGTATGTATGTATGTACAGTATGTATCGTATATGTACGTAGTAATATTTGTGCGTGTTTATACATTACGTTACAGGTGATCGTAGGCTGGATAGCAAAGATAAAGATAACTTTGAGAGGGCAGCTGAAGACAAGTTCATTCTTGAGGCTCCAAATCTGGGTCGTATTCAGAAGATCACCATAGGGCACAACAACAAGGGCGGCTCAGCTGGGTGGTGCCTTGATAAGGTGTGAACACTATTACAGCAGACACATGCACTCCAAGCACTCACAGCAAGTTTCAAGTCAACCAAAGATATGAGGTCACTTCCTGTTTGGCGGCTTTGTTGCCGATTTCAATTGGCTGTGCCAAACCTTTTGTAAAAAAAGAAACTCATACATACTTTGTATACTATAACGTCATTCATGACTCACAAACAGTATACGTTCAGTTCTGAAACGAGCTGCTGGGATGCCCATTAGTAACTGCCAGTCTTTGGTATCATTTTTCACTGAAAAAGTTGCTTAAATAAGTGCCCAGTTTGATGAAGTGAAGAGAGGAAAATCAGGCACCATACCTCTTGATTGCCTCTGTTGGCCTGTATGTAACCATGTGGGGCACTGATCACTGCCTGGGCCCTCACAACTCTCATGGCGGAAGAAAGTTACATAATAGTTAGAAAAGGTAGAAACACAATGGGTGCCTATACGCAGCTTCGCTGCTTGGCCCCCAGATACTGTATAGCCCATAGCTATAACCATGTAAAAACAAAATGTTGTAACAGTTTTGTTGTGTTTCTTTGTGTGTGTGTTTAGGTGGTGATAGATGACATAGGAAATAAAGAGGTGTATGAGTTCCCTTTCGACAACGCCTGGTTTTCCCTCGACGACGGCGATGGCAAAATACAGCGGGACGCACTGGTGGCAGCAACAGGCCAATCGACCGGTAAAACCAAACAAAAACGATTAACACGAGCAGTCCATTGAATTTGTAAAACACGATGTAGTCAATAGTCAATAGTCATCACAATCATGATCCTACCCACACATTACATAGCACAACACCAGAAACTCATAGCCTGGTCCAGCCAAACTCGTCATAATGTACAGAGAGAGAGACTTTCCATTGCCAAGCAGGTGGATTCGACTTCATGTAGCTGCCTGCAGTCATCTTAAGCTGACTGCATACGTGATACGAGACTCATTACGTTTTCAACCCTTACGTCATGCACAATCCCAGGTTGAAAATGTATCTCACGTGCGGTGCGGATCATTATAACTAGAACAATACTTAATACTGTTGTTTTTGTTATAGTTATAGTATGAACATCGATCCCTCTACTCTTTCTATGTTCACATATATGTCTATACAGGAGTCATCTACAACGTGCAGGTGATGACAGGTGACGTTCGTGGGGCAGGGACCAACTCCAAAATCCACCTGGTGATGTACGGGAAGAAGGGACTGACTAACAGCGGCAAAGTGTTCCTGGAGGGGGGCACGTTTGAGCGCGCTCAGATCGACATCTTCAACGTGGACATCTGCACGCTGCTCAGCCCCCTCAGCAGGGTGACCATCGGACACGACAACGTCGGGGTCAGCTGTGGCTGGCACTGCGAAAAGGTGTGTGAGTATGAATTTGAGCATATGTGTGTGTGTGTGTGTGTGTGTGTGTGTGTCTGTGGACTGGAAGTTGTGATAGAAGAAAGGGAAGACATTCATATACTGTATTTCATGTGCTTGTGCTTAATATTAGAACGTATCTACAGTCTGAAACCGTTCTCACCCTTTGAATGAAAGAGAGAGATAAAGAGAGAGTGTGGGAGAGAGAATGAGTGCATAATATTCAGTGGTCAACTTATTTTTTCTGACCTTTTCTATGTGTGTGTGTGTGTGTGTGTGTGTGTGTGTGTGTGTGTGTGTGTGTGTGTGTGTGTGTGTGTGTGTGTGTGTGTGCGTGTGTGTGTGTAGGTGACGGTGTACTGTCCCTTCACTGGGATAGAGCAGGTGTTTCCTTGCAGTAAATGGCTGGATGAAGATGAGGGGGACGGCATGGTGGAGAGAGAGCTTTATGAGATGGTCTCCCTCAGACAGAAAAGACAGAAGAGTGAGTAACACACACACACACACACATACACACACACACACACACACACACACACACACACACACGCGCGCACACACACACACACACACACACACACACACACACACACACGCTCACACACACACACACACACATGCCCTGTAGATGGACAACATTTACTGTGTACAGATGTGTGTTAATATTTTTGTCTATCTATCTATCTATCTCTCTATCTATCTATCTGTCTGTCTGTGTGTGTGTCTGTCTGTCTGTATTTAGAGTACCCATGGTCGCTATGGGTCTGGACGTCGGATGTGAAGGGTTCAGGCACGGATGCCCAGGTGTTTGTGCAGGTCTACGGGGAGAAGGGCAAGAGTGATGAGTTCAAGCTCCAGAACAAGTCAGACAACTTTGAACAGGCACAAGTCGACAAATTCATGGTGAGAGTCTGTGTGTGTTTGTGAGCCTGTATTTGAGTGTGTGTGTACACTACAGTGTATGTGTGTGGAAAAGAGAGAGAGAGAGGTGGGGGGTTGAAGAACAAGAGAGGGAGTCCAAACATGCTTTGTGCTTCATCCCTGCCCCTCTGCCATAGGTGGAGATGCCCGACATTGGAAAAGTGAGAAAGCTCCGAATCTGGCATGAGAAAAGAAACCCCTTCTCAGGCTGGCACCTCAACAGGGTCTGTCTGGAGCACATGTCCTAACACACACACACATTCACATTCCACATGGTACACATATACATAGACATTGTACAAATATCATACTCATACAGTGTACATATACGTTTTTTGAAATATGTATTTATATAAGAGGTTTGTAGTTTATTAATTGTTAAATTGTAAAGTTACATTGTTAAATTGTTAAATCTCTTCTCTGTTCCTCCAAAGTATACAGTATATCCAACCCCTTGTGGCCTTAAAATGGCTTCAAACTTTACACCTTCCTCCTCAGTTTGGGAAATGAGATAGATCTGGTCCCGCCCCACTCTTTTCACACACTTTTCACCTGCTACTGAGTGCTACACGTTTGCTAACTTTATTGATAACTGTTCCAAGGATTGGTGCTGTACCTTTATGACACACAAAGACTTTGAGCCCACCTGGGCTTTGATTGATCAAAATGTAGATCCAGAGCAGAAGTCCTAGGTCATGACATTGACTGCTTACTTCGCTCATATTTCTTGCAAAAGATGTCAGCAAGGTTAAAAACTTGATTTTCTTTAACAATATTAATTTGGGCCAAGTAGCACAAGTTTGCATATACATTTATACTTGTCTTTGTGTAGGTAACACTGATGAACACACTAACTAAAGAGAAGTACAAGTTTGCCTGTGGCCGTTGGCTGGACATCAACGAGGATGATCAGGAAATCATCAGAGAGCTGCCGGCAACAGGGCCCCTTATTCCAGAGCCATTGCCACGTAAGACAACACGTGCGCGTGCACACACACACACACACACACACACACACACAGAGACAGAGAGTGAGAGACAGAGAGAAAGAGAGAGAGATCCTGCATTGAGATCATTGGAAAGTAATGAAAAAGTGTCTATCAAAGCAAGTGATTAAATTGTGATTTAAATTGTGTACAGATTTCCCAACCGATTGAGTTGATGTTGTTTGTCATGCGGGTGTATTTATCCCACCACTAGTCATCAAGTACCGCGTGACCATCTGCACGGGGAACGTGAGTGGGAGCGGTACGGACGCCAGCGTGTACATGACTCTGTTCGGAGACCTGGGTGACACGGGCGAGAGACTCATGTTCCAGAGCCAGAACAACGTCAACAAGTTTGAGAAAGCCAACGTGAGTACTGCAGCCCAGTCTACAGCGCCTGGGTTTATTCTCATCGAGAACAGTGAAAGAAGTCAGATAAACACAGGATGAACACAGGGGTGAGAGCAATTGGTAGAGTAGGCATGGAGAATTATTGATCAGCTTGGTAGAGATTGACTGATAAATTAGATTTAGATTTGATCATACACATATGTGGACACACACACACACACACACACACACACACACACACACACATCCCAAAATAAAAAGCAGAGATGTGTTTTTCTACACCGTATATGGTGGGCTCTGTGTGCAGGCGGACGAGTTTTTGGTTGAAGCGGTGACGCTAGGCCAGGTTCGGCGGGTCCGGGTCGGCCATGACGGTAGAGGCGGAGGCTGCGGTTGGTTCGTGGATAAAGTGTTGATCCGTGAGGAGGGCCAACCAGAGGCGTCCGCTGTGGACTTCCCCTGTTACAGGCAGGACAGCTAGCCAATCGCATGCTGTTTCTCACTATATCATTTCCTCCTCAGAATCTGTCTGAGCATCTGTCATCCACTATTGTGTTTTTCATTGTTACTGACTTTCAGCAGGCTTGTGCAAAATTCAGAATTTAATTGAGAATGACTCCTAAATTCCAATTCAAATCTTGAATTTGAATTGAATTTGAATTGAGGTCAAAAACAGGATGTAGAATTACAATTCAAATTGAATTAAAGGAAGTAGAATTCCAAATTCCAATTCCAAATTCCAATTCATGAATTGAATGGAGGCCAATTCTAAAATTAGGAATTGTGCACAAGCCTGACTTTAAGTAGTAAAAAGCTACTTCAGCTAACCCTGGGGAGCCGTGGAATATTCTCTGGGCTTCTCACACATAGCAGCGCACACCCTCACACACTTCTCTGATAGCCTGTTTAACTCAGTGGCTAATGAAGCAGCGTTGGGTTACCACGGTTGCTAATGGAGCCTAAAGGGAAACATGAG
The DNA here is from genome assembly GCF_963854185.1 of Sardina pilchardus. Taxonomy (NCBI): domain Eukaryota; kingdom Metazoa; phylum Chordata; class Actinopteri; order Clupeiformes; family Clupeidae; genus Sardina; species Sardina pilchardus. The sequence continues at coordinate 27,022,976 of NC_085007.1, forward strand.
CTAAACTGCCAAACCACACACACTCACTCTCTCACTCTCTCACTCGTGTTCTTTCTCTGTCTCTCACGCGCTCACTCTATACCAATTACTGTAACCCATTAGGACTCATTCTTGCTCTCGCACGCATTCTATTTTCACACAAACACACACATGTATACATTCTCCCTATGTTTCTCAGTTTCTTTCTCTCTCTCAACCCCTCTCCCCCTCAACCCACACACACACACAGACAAGCAAACAAATCCACTCATGTCCTATTCTACTGTCTCTATCAGATGGTTAGATCGTAATGAGGACGATGGACAGATTGTGAGAGAGCTGGTCCCCACGGGAGATGGGCAGCGTCTATACAGTGAGTTTAGAAACATATACTCATTGACACGCACACATGTACGCATGGCACACGCACACTCACACACTCATGCACACACACACATACACACTACACACACACACACACACACACACACACACACACACTTACAAACACAAACAACACAGGTCACACAGATACATAGTACAACTACAAGTACAAGTACACCTTATGTGCTGGTTCTCTTAGCTTCTGCTGTTACCATGAGCACTGGTTTAGTTGACATATCCAGCATTAACCAAACAGGCCAAACATCAGGTCTGAGGTCCAGTACATGTCCTTTTCCGTTCCAGACGTGAGCTACCACATTGCCATCAGGACAGGCAGTATAAACGGAGCCAGCTCTGACTCCAAGGTGTTTGTGAAGCTCTACGGGGAGAAGGGAGACACAATTAAAGCTCTGCTGCTCGTGTCTGATAACGACCTGGGGAACTACTTTGAGACGGGACAGGTGGACACCTTTACACTGGAGACGTACGACATTGGGAAGGTGAGGGGGTTTATGAATCGACTGTAATGCTGTACCAACAACTTTACTTTGCCATGACAAAAAACAGACTACACCGTTTTAGAAATTGGGGAGCAAGCTTACCCAATACAATATATTTGAATTATATTTTACAACTGTGTAAACTCACACTTCTGCCCATTCAGCTAGACCAGGGGTCGGCAACCTTTGAGACCTCCAGTGCCAACTTCAAAATTTCTAGTCAATGAGTGTGCCACTATCAACAATAATGGTTAAAAAACACACACAAACAACGGGAATATAAACCGCTCACAAAAAGTAAGGAAACTTGACTTTGGCCCATTATATCTCCCCTTTAGGAATACCAACCAGTAAAGTGTTTCATATCATTTTTATCGTTGATTTGTCACCTTTACAATGATGTATAGCTTGTAAGCATAGGGCAATCGTGGAATGAGCAATACAGCCAAATGTCTGAGTAGTGCCAACCAAAAATGTGCCAAAATGGCCAGTAATAGGGTTCTGCTGCCAGACATCTCGTTTTGGGTTTCAAGTGCTACCAGGTGAGTTTAGATACCGGGATGAGATTCTGGAGCCAGTGGCAATTCCATATCTCCAGAATATGGGACCAAATGCCATCCTCCAGGATGACAATGCTCGCCCCCATAGAGCTGGGATCATCAGAGAGTACAGTACCTCCAGAATTTGGGAGTGGAGAGGATAGAGTGGTCTGCCGTGACGTGAGTCCAGACCTCAACCCAATTGAACACTTGTGAGTTCAGCTTGGACGTGCTGTACGTACCAGAGTCACCAACAGAACCAGGTTGGCTGACTTAACAGATCCTTATCGAGGAATGGAATGCCATCACTGCAGAATGTAGCCAGGTTGGTGACCAGCATGAGAAGAAGGTGCCAAGCTGTTGTGGCTGCATATGGATCCTCTACACGCTACTGAGGACCCTGACACTGAGTATAAAATGAACGAATGTATGCCTAACATGTTTTGTTTTCCTCATTTCTGTGGGAGAGTGCAATCGTCAATGCTTGAAGTAACAAAAGTGAATTCCAACAGCATAACAGGCCATTTTGGCACATTTTTCGTTGGCACTACTTACACGTTTGCTTGTGTTGCTCATTCCATGGGAGCCCAATGCTTACAAGCTGTACCTCATTGTAAAGGCCACTAATAAACGATGAAAATGACATAAAACACTTTAGTGATTGGTATTATTAAAGTGGAGATATAATGGGCCAAAGTCAAGTTTCCTTAGTTTTTGTGAGCAGTTTACTTCTACAAATTTGGAATTTTATTTTACATTGAAAATGTGCTAATAGAATAAAATGTTAATTATTATTATTATTATTATTATTATTACAGTTTTGTTTGATTGCTTTGACCTGGTTGAAGAAACTGGTGACCTCTCAGTCTTCATCATCACTCTCTCAGCAGACCAAAAGACACCTCTTGCAAATGAGTTAACCCATCGTCATTGTTTTGACACACGTCCCGCACCCTTTTGCAAATCAGTTAACGCAGATGTCATTCAAGCAGTCCAAACTCCATAGCTTTAGCTGTGGTAACCAAACAGAAACTATATGTTCCCATCTCTTAGAAACTTCTTGCCCAGTATGAAATCACCAAAGCACCTGTTTGACACTGCTTCACAAAACTTTTCAATTTGCAATCAGTCTGCAGGCTTAAAAGGTGCCATGTTGTGTGTAGTGACTTGCAAGCATGGATGATCAAGGCAGATGAGAGTGAGAGTAAGAATTGACTAGAAGAGGTTTTTTTCTTTACAGTATTGTACAGAATTTGTATTTCTATTTTCCCTATGTCTTACACAGTGATGGGTTTTAGCGGATTTTTTTCTTTCATACTATATATGTGGTTTCTGTTGGAATATTTCATTTCTTAGCCACAATCTCAAAAAGAATGAATACTGCATTCAATAAAATTTGAAAAATCATTGTATATGATTCTGGATCAATCTTTTGCAAGAAAGCAAATTGGTACTGATATGTAAGCTGCTGACCAGTAATGCAGCACTGATTCACATTGAGAGCTGAATTTTGTATTTTGATGCCCCTTGTCTAATGACTGATTGGAAGCGCTTATGCACTTGTGTGCAAGTTGTGTTGTTTGAGGGCAAAATTAGCTTTTGGTCCATATTTTAAATGTTTTGGAGGAGTTAGAGCTTTTTGCAGGCAAAATGAGTCATTTTGACCATTGGTGCCACTGTTTAGGCCTTTGCGTTAAGAGTTTTGAAACATGGTTTTTTGAGTTGACTACTGCGTCAAAGCAATCAAAAAAAACTGTATTATAGCCATGCATAACAAACGAAACGGCCACAACATTTTATAGGCAACAGCAGGCCTATTTAACTGAACAGTGTGGGCTGAGGCTAAAATGGATCATAGGCTATATGTCTCAATTAAAAGGTATATCTTGCCTACCAGTCAGTGTGATCCCTGTCCTTGCTTTTCTTGGCTGAGCTTTTTTTATCTGGGGTTTGTAGTTTGTCACTTAGTCAGTCTGAGATTTGTTTTTTGCTGATGCTGGTGGCGCGTGCCAGTGATTATGCCTCGGCGTGCCAGCAGTGGCACCCGTGCCATAGGTTGCCTACCCCTGAGCTAGACAGACAGAAATACAGCAAAAACATGACTTACGATATAAAAATATATATATTTGCTGTGTGTGTGTGTGTGTGTGTGTGTGTGTGTGTGTGTGTGTGTGTGTGTGTGTGTGTGTGTGTGTGTGTGAGACAGATAAACCGCATGCTGATAGGCCACACGAATGAGGGGCTGAAGGCTGGCTGGTTTCTTGACAGCGTGCTGATCAGTGTTCCAGTTCATGGCCAGCAGTACATGTTCCCATCACACAGGTGTGTGTGTGTGTGTGTGTGTGTGTGTGTGTGTGTGTGTGTGTGTGTGTGTGTGTGTAGCTGTGTGTCTGTGTGTCTGTGTTTGTCTGTGTGTGTGTGTGTGTGTGTGTGTGTGTGTGTGTGTGTGTGTGTGTGTGTGTGTGTCTGTGTGTTTGTCTGTGTGTTTGTCTGTGTGTGTGTGTGTGTGTGTGTGTGTGTGTGTGTGTGTGTGTGTGTGTGTATGAATGTCATATGCATTTATGTACTGTATGTCTCTGTGTTGTAGAGGCAGAAATAATGTCTTATCATGTCTGACAGTGTCAGGGTGCAGAGTAAAGAGTATAAGGATGATATTGTAGATGACTGTGTGTGTGTGTGTGTGTGTGTGTGTGTGTGTGTGTGTGGCTCTGAGATGAGGCAGATGGAGATCTATCCCAGCGAAGTCCTTGAAATCGAGAAATGTAATCATCCCCCGTCTCTCTTTCTCTCTCTTTCTGTGTGTGTGTGTGTGTGTGTATGTGTGTGTGTGTGTGTACAGGTGGCTCTGCAGAGATGAGGCAGATGGAAAGGTGGAGGTGGAGATCTATCCCAGCGAAGTAGTTGAAATCGAGAAATGTAATCATCCCCCCCTCTCTCTTTCTCTCTCTTTCTGTGTGTGTGTGTGTGTATGTGCGTGTGTGCACGGGGATACTGTAGGTCTAGCATCTCAGCTCGTAGGGCATGGCTCTAACAACAAGAGTTCATGTCCCTAGGATCACAAACGCTGATAAAAAATGCATACCCTGCACTGAAAGTCACCCGGGATAAAAGGGGCTTCCAAATGACTAGATGTAAATTGGTCTCTCTCTCTCTGTGTGCGTGTGTGTGTGTGTGCGTGTGTGAGAGAGAAAGAGAGTGACTTTGTTTGTGTGTGTGGTGTGTATACAGTCTTTAAAGGGAGCACTTGCATTGGGTCGTGGTGCATGTAACACGTCTTGATATACAGGGGCACAATGAGAAGATGTTGGAAAAACTGAGGGTGGCAAAATGAGTCCTACAGTACCTCACGATGCCCTACGCAAAACACAACATCCCAAGTTTTAAAGGGATATTCCGCCATTTTTGGAAATACGCTCATTTTCCACCTCCCCTCGAGCAAAACAATCAATATTTACCTTGTTCCCGTTCATCCAGCCAGTCTGGCGATACAACTTTTAGCTTCAGCCTAGCATAGATCATTGAATTGGATTAGACCATTAGCTCCTCGCCTGCTAGCTTCATGTTTAAAAGTGACTAAGATTTCTGGTAATTTTCCCATTTAAAACGTGTCTCCTCTCAAGTTAGAAAGTGCAATAAGACCAACTGAAAATGAAACCTGGCGTTTTTCTAGGCTGATTTGACATGGAACTACACTCTCATCTGGCGTAATAATCAAGGCAACTTACAAACTACTGGCACTACTACTGCTTGTTGTCTATGGGGACTATTTTCAGATGCTGCGTACGATATCACTGCGCCTATGGTACGTTTGCAAGTTGCCTTGATTATTACGCCAGATGAGAGTGTAGTTCCATAGTAAACATAGCGCAACATTAGGAAATATACCTTTCACATCTACTTCAAATTGAAACTCTATCAGTACCTAAGCTCTGCTATCAACAATCCTTTGTCAAAATGTAACTCTGGTGACAAAATGAACACACTTGCATCATTAAGCATACACTTTCAGATCACTTTATATAAAACACCTTGCTTGAATACATTTTGCCAAACTTCGCTCATTGTGCCAAAACTCTACACACAAGTACAACATGACACAACACTGGGATACAGTATATACCATTCACATCACCATTTACAATGGCTGTTTTGTAGATGGCTGATTGGTGTTCAGTTTTGCAAGTAAGTGCGTTCAGGTGTCTATTTGAGAGGTTGCAACTGGAACTTTATCAGGATGCTTAGTACCCTGGAACCATGAAGTAACTGACCTTGATCAAAAACACCTCTATGGGAATTTAACATACTGTAGAGGTGTGTATACTTGTTATGACCCCTGTAAGAACATGTGGTGTCCTTAAACATATGAGCACAACTGTGATTTCAAGGATGTAAATGCTCCGCAAGCGGCGATGGCGGGCCCGAGCACCTGCGGTGCGGAGCTGTGACATTTCGGAATCTAACAATGCAATATGTGCGTGTTGGTGGGCATGTGCATGACCAACACACATGCTGACCAAATTTGGTTAATTTTCGTGAATGTATGTGTCAACCACAACAGAAAACACGCTAGGTGGCGCTATGGAGTCCCTAAGACACACCCTATGCCAGAGCTCTGTCTCTGACTAGTGGCAGCAATAACACACAAGCCCACCAAATTTGGTTAATTTTTGGTGAATGTATATGTCAACCACAACAGACAATGCACTAGGTTGCGCTATAGAGTCCCTAAGCCACACCCTAGGCCAGAGCTCTGTCTCTGACTAGCGGCAGCAATAACAAACAAGCCCATCAAATTTGGTTCATTTTCGTGCATGTATGTGTCAACCACAACAGACAACGCGCTAGGTGGCGCTATAGAGTCCCTGAACCACACCCTAGGCCAAAGCTCTGTCTCTGAGTAGCGAGCACAATTCCACATATAGCTGCCAAATTACAAGAGTTTTAGAGCATGCCAAGTTGGTGAAAAAAGGCCAAACATGATCTGAGCAAAAACAATAGGGCCTTGCCCCTACAGTGCAGCCGCTGCTTCAGCGGTCGCACCTCGGTGCTCGGGCCCTAATTAATAGTGAAAATCACATTAGCTCAGAGCCCAGGGAAGGGTTAACGTAGCCCTGGTCTCTGTCATTTATCCGTTTCTTTGTTTGCTTGCTAAAGATCCTGACCAGGAATCAAATGTGTGACACTAGATACTGAACAGGATCATGGCCCCGCTGATAAAGGAGGAAACGTGTTAAACGAAATCAGAGCCTGGCATGATAGCAAAAGCCATGCGGTCCCCATGGAAACTTGAGAGGAAACAGTGCCTCCTGAGGCCATGTGGCCTGGGAGAGAGCGAGCCTCCTTAATCTACCTGCGTCTGTGTGCACTAGTTAATCAGACCATCTGTCCATCCCAATTGAAGAAAACAAAAACAACACTTGCCCCTTTGGCGACGGTGCCAATTTCAGTTGGCTTTGTGTGTATTTAAGTCTAACAATAACAAATATCAGTTTCATGATGTTACGAACTCTGAAATGGCTCCTGACCTAAGGTCAAAACATATGCGATCAGTTCAGAATGTCTGTGAATTTGATGTGTCTCTGAGGTTTATGGCTTGTTTTACCAGTTGAGTATTCCACATATAACAAAGGTAGTTTTTAAAGATCCTATGAATTTCACTAATAACACTTTTGTATGTGAATGAATGAGAGTTGCACCAATCTCCTGTCGTTAGATGTCATTATTTGGTTGATTGATTATTGTTTTTTTCTGACCTTTGCAGTGATTAACTATGAGGTGACAGTGGTGACAGGAAAGGTGTTTGCAGCTGGGACGAACGCACGTGTCTTTCTGCAGATCTATGGCATGGAAGGCAAAACGGAACTGCTCAGACTTGAGAACAGGTCAAACAATTTTGAAAAAGGAACTACAGAGCTATTTAAGGTATTTTTGAGTGTCCACATTTAAGATGGTTATGTGTGTTTACACTTAAGTAATGATATTTACAGTATTTCCCGTAAAAGTATGTTTTGTGTGTGGTCTCTACTTCTGTGTGTATGTGGGTTAAATGTATGTGCGTGGGGTGCAGGTGAGGTGTTCAGGTGTGTGTCTGTGTAAAGGTGAGAGCCTTGAGATCTGGTGTGTACGAAAGAGGAGTCAAAGGATCCTTACAGATCTTTACCTTGTCTGAAATGGAAACCTTTGAGAGCGCCGAGATTGATTGCATTGATAGCATGTGTGTGTGTTGTGTGTATGTTTAATTGTGTGTGTGTGTGTGTGTGTGTGTGTGTGTGTGTGTGTGTGTGTGTGTGTGTGTGTATGTGTGTGTCTCATGTGAAAGTGAAACCTTGAAATCTATTGCATCACATATAGTATAGTGTAGTTAGTGTTTCCTATCATTTACCTCTGCCAAGGAGGTATATGTTTTCATCGGGGACCGGCGTTTGTCTGTTTGTCTGTCTGTTTGTCTGTCTGTCTGTCTGTTTATTAGCAAGATAACTCAAACAGTTATGGATGGATTTTGATGAAATCAAAAGGTCAGACATGACCCAAGGAAGAAACTATTAGATTTTGGGAGTGATCCGTAATCCGTCGGGATTCCGGAGCCGTTTATGTATTTATCTTAGTGGTGTAATGGAATGGTATGGCCACGTGGTGGCGACCTGAATAGTTTAGGTACAAATGTATGACAACCTAGGAAGAACAATGCAGGCGGAGGTCTGCGCTCTCTGAGTGCTTTTCTAGTTATAGTATGATGTTGACATTTTTTATGGTTTCCATTATCTGGTTGAATTGAGGAAGCTTAGTTGACAGGTTTTCCTTGACTTGTGATGTGTATAACAACTGGAATGTGTTATGATATGTCATACATCTCGGATAAGATGACCAATGTCATTCTTAATCTCTATAAAATCATGTTTTTAATCATCTCTATCATAATTATGTTTTTGTTTCTTACTGGCTACACCAGATCGAGGCTCTGGACGTAGGGCGGGTCTATAAGATCCGTATTGGGCATGATGGCTCGGGCGTGGCCGACGGCTGGTTCCTGGACACCGTCCACGTCAAGCGACTCATCATGGCGCTCGTGCCAAAGGAGGAGAAGAAGGAGGACAAGAAGGACAAGAAGAAGAAGAAGAAGAAGAAGGACGAAGACGAGAGCCCGGGGGAGGAGTGGAAGGAGGTGGTGCAGAACTTCACCTTCACGTGTGAACGCTGGCTCGCCCGAGACGAGAACGACGGAGAGATCGTGGTGGAGCTGCGGGCAGATGACTACGATGAGCTTGAGGGTACGACGACGAGCGGGGAAACAAAGAGAGAGAGAGAAGCAAAGACAGAGAGAGAGAGTCATGGACTTTTTTGTTTTGTTTTGTTGAAATGGATCACTTAAAGATCAACTTTTTGTTTATTTTTCAGTGATCCATTTCAACCATGCAAGCATATTTGTGTGTAAAAAAGCTGTTGTCTAAACCTGTGTGTGTGTGTGTGTGCGTGTGCGTGTGTGTGTGTCTGTGTGTGCGTGTGTGTGCGTGTGTGTGTGAGTGTGTGTGTGCGTGTGTGTGCGTGTGTGTGTGTGTGTGTGTGTGTGTGTGCGCGTGTGTCTACTCAGAGAATACATATGAAGTGCATGTGTTTACGGGGACTTCTTGGGGTGCTGGAACCGATGCCAAAGTTTTTATCAACATCTACGGGGAGAGCGGAGACACAGGAGAAAGACACCTACGCAAGTCCAACCACCTCAACAAGTTTGAGCGTAACCAGGTGCTCTTTTCTCTCTCCCTCTCTCTCTCTCTCTCTCTCTCTCTCTCTCTCTCTCTCTGACATACACACACATACACACACACACACACGCACGCACACACATACACACACACACAGATACTCACTATTAGATACTTGCCATTGCGGGGTTAATTTTCTAACCTATGCTCTCCAATGATGCTTTTCTAAGGAGGATATGTTCACGGTCAGTGCTATTGACCTCGGGCCACTAAAGAAGCTGCGCATTCGTCATGACAACAGCAACGCAAATGCTGCTTGGTTCCTTGATCGTGTTGAAATCATTGATGCAAAGGATGAGACAACGTGAGTTTCCATTCAAAAAGTACACACACGAAACATAAACTGTCCTGTAAGACTGACAAGAGAAGACACGATAGTCACGCAAAGATAGTTTCTGCAACAGAACTTTTAGTTTGTATCTATCTGAGATTAGTTCTGGTAGGAAACTTGCGGACTATTTTTTCAATATATTCTTTGTCACTGGTTTAGTCTTTGTCACTGCTGAATAGTATAAAGTTAGCCTGGGAATACGATTACGAAGATTTGGGATTGCAGGTGCTCTGCAGGTCCATCTGGCCAAGAGGTCTCTGAATCTGTGTGTGTGTGTCTGTGTGTGTGTGTGTGTGTGTGTGTGTGTGTGTGTGTACATCAGGTATTACTTTCCCTGCATGAGATGGCTGGCCGTAGATGAGGATGACGGTCAGATTGCTCGTGAGCTGGTGCCAGTGGACGAGGCCTTCATGCACAGAGAGGAGGAGGAGGATGAAGACGAGGAGGGGGGAGGCTCTTCTCCTACTCTGGGCCTCGAGCAGAAAGGTGCGCCAGGCACACACAGTGGGGACTCAATGACACAATCATCCAATACTTCACATATCCATGCAGAACATATACAGTCAACAACACATAGATGCTGACTTTATTTCCTTTGGTACCAGTGATGTGTGTGTTGTATATGATTTCTAAATGAAATAATTCATATTTGTGTGTGTCCATGTTTATAGCCATGTCTACCACATTTACTCTGAGAGTGAAGACAGGTGAGAAAAAGTATGCAGGGACCGATGCTAATGTCTACGCTATCCTGTACGGCACCAAAGATGACACAGGTACTGCACACTGGTACACACCCAGGCCTCTGTTCTTGTCTCTGTTCTGTCCATATTTAAACTCAGTTTGCATCAACCCATAATGCATTATCAGCGCATCTACCGTAATTTCCAAACTATTAGCCGCAGTTTATACATTGATTTTGCAAACCTTCTTCAGCTATAAGGTTGATACACAGCGGCAGTTAATATGGTGTTATTGTGGTTTTGTTCTTTAAAAAATTGAATATAACACAGTCCTGCGGCTTATGTGGCTAATACACAGGAAATTGCTATATAAATGTGTATTAAATGATGTTTTCTAAACAAAGTTCAGGAGGAACCTTTAGGGATGATTGACAGCAATTAACTCACCCGCCTCCCACTGCAAGGGTATCTAAGCCGGCCTCCTTTTCCTTATGCCAGACACCCCAGCATTCGCGAAATTCTACCCCCTCCTCCCCCTACTCCTCCATTTCACTGATAGCCCAGTCACTCATCCTCCTTCTTTACACAGGGGGTGCAAGTGGCCATCGCTTTAACGGGATCTCCATTTAAGGCATTTCAGGACCACGGCCAGCTACCTAGCCAAACATGCTCTTAACTTAACTCCCAAGCATAACAATCATATCGATGGGTGAACTAGTGAAGTGTTTATAATGCATCATAGCCGCTGGCATAAGGTTACAGTATAGCTGACTGGCCTCGTAAAGTGTTTAGTAAAGACGTTTTAGAACAAGTCCTACTCAAGTACCATTATGAGTGCTTGGTTGGAGTCATATAGGACATGTGGTGGATAAACAGCCTTTAATGTAAAGGAAATATGTCATCAATGCCAATGCCAATTTTAAATGTTCAAATATGACCTCATATGCTTATACTGTATGTTCTTTATTTATTTATTTTACACTAATTTCCTCATTGCCAGGGATAATCAACCTGAAGGCCTCAAAGACCCATAAGAATAAGTTTGAGGCAGGGATGATGGATGAGTTCACAGTGGAGGCAGTGGACTTGGGTAAACTGAAGCGGCTTCGTATTGGTCACGACAACTCAGGTACATGAACATTATCTCACAAACACAGATGAACAAGCGATGCAACATATCAATCATTTGTCATTCAACTTTCTGTTTTTCTAACCAGATTTTTCATCCTTGCAGAGGTCCTCATTGTGTGTATCCTGTTTGACGTTATGTGAAGTGATGTGATCAGTATAGTTTTCTGTGTGTTTATAAGCATGTGTATGTTTGAGTGTTTCTGTGTGTTTATAAGCATGTGTGTGTTTGAGTGTTTCAGGTGGCTCTCCAGGCTGGTTTCTGGACTGGGTTGAGATCGACGCCCCGTCGCTGGGGGAACGATTGGTCTTCCCATGTGGCCTCTGGCTGGACCGTGGGGAGGAGGATGGGGCCATTCAGCGAGATCTCTACCCAGCCCACCTCCAGACACAACACTACACACCATGTGAGGACTCTCTCTCTCTCTCTCTCTCTCTCTCTCTCTCTCTCTCTCTCTCTCTCACTCTCTCTCTCTCTGTGGGTGGGTGGGTGTGTCTGTGTCTGTGTCTGTGTCTGTGTCTGTATGTGTGTGTGTAGTTAGCTTGCATTATGTGACCCATAGGGCAGGAGACAGGAGTCCACAAAATAATTTTCTTTAAATGATAAAGTTGTGGTTCATCATTTTTATTGGCTCCCACCCACATTAACATTTAACTTGAATCAGTTCACATGCATTCCTACTGCTTCTTAGCTTGGCATATTAGCTAGCTAGCTAGCTGAATGTGGAGAAACGTTTGAGTCCGTCAACGTTGTGAAGTGATGCATAACCCAAAGTTGACAAAACACCAATTTACACACCTGTCATAAAACACGGGATAGTGAATCTGGTCACAACTTATATAACATAATACAAATGGTAGGCCTATATAAGAGAAATATATGGTTGATTGTTACAATTATGAGGGGGTCCTTGGAAAATATTCTTCAGAACCTCATTGGAGCCAAAACATTTGAGAACCACTGTGGATGCATGTTGTGTACATGTTTATTGGTTGCCTTCCTATGTTTTTTTTTCATGTGCTCATATGTGTTGGTGTGTTTGTGTGTTTGTTCTAGTTGTTCCGTACGAGATCAAGGTTTTCACTACGGACATCTTTGCGGCGGGGACAGATGCAGATGTGTTTATTGTGCTGTATGGTCGTGATGGCGTGTGCACTACCCAGAAGCCTCTCTGTGTCAACAAGAGAGAGAGGAAAATGTACTTCAAACGAGGCGCAGAGGACATGTTCATCGTAGAGGTGCTGTTCTGTACACATTTACACACACACACTGACACACACACACACACACACACACACACACACACACACACACACACACACACAGTGGCTAACAATTCAGACTGCTCTGTGAATCCTCTATGAGGATTTTTGTTTGTGTGTATTTGATGGAATGTGTATTTCACATTAGTCACATGACATAAACTTGATATAAATTGCAGTGTCCTGCCTGTCAGTAATGGCTGCCTCAATGTCCACAGTTGGAGGATATTGGTGATATTATAGAGAAGATTCGTGTTGGCCATGACAACCGTGGAGTGAATCCAGGCTGGCACCTGGATCGGATTGAGATCAGACGACTGCTGAGGAAGGGAAAGGTTTGTAAACATATTGTGCATGCTGACTGTAGACACACAGACACACAGACACACAGACACACAGACACAGACACACACACACACACACACACACACACACACACACACACACACACACACACACACACACACACACACACACACACACACACACACACACACACACACACACACACACACACACACACACACACCAACACATAGACAACACAAATGTGTGAAAAGAAATGGTGTTGCTTGATTGATTTTCATAGATATCATGTCCTTGTTAAGGTTTTCACAAAGTGATCATGGTCTTACAGAGAGCTTTCTTCATTGTGTGTGTGTATGTGTGTATGTGTGTGTGTGTGTGTGTGTGTGTGTGTGTGTGTGTGTCTAGGGGTCAGAGACGGTGATATTTCCATGTGAGAGATGGCTGGCCACCTCAGAGGAGGATGGGGAAACGATCTGTGAGCTTGTGCCCTCTGATATCATCACAGAGAAACTCGCACGCGACGGAACTCTGAAAGTCTCCGAGATCGAGGTGGACGACGCCCTAGAGAGTAAGCATTGCTGCATGTGAAGGCCTTACACGTGCACTTCAGCACTAGATTTAGCCTCTAGAGAGTACGCGCTGCTGCATGTGAAGGCCTTACACATGCACTTTAGCGCTAGATTTAGCACTTTCATTTTCATCTTATTTTGCATTTGCATTTGCATTTTCATTTGTAGATACTTTAGCTAACCTGAAGTTGTGTGTGCTTGTGTCTGGGTTTAGTTCACACCTACAAAGTTGTCGTGAGAACGGGTGACATGTACGGGGCAGGGACGGACGCAAGTGTGTTCATCACCATCTATGGAGACCTGGGGGACACAGGGGAGAGGCAGCTCAGCACATCTGCCACCAACAGCAACAAGTTTGAGAGAGGAGCGGTAAGACAAGAAGGACACTTACACATGTGCAAAGTGCAAAGTGATATGAACTGCATGTACAGACAGGAATAAGCAGACAAATACAAATACGAATACAAAGACCCTCTAACCCAAAGCTTTGATGTGATAATGATGATGATGGGTTTTTTTTTTTTATTTGCAGGTGGATGAGTTCAACTTAGAGGCTGTAGACCTTGGACAGGTGTTCAAGATCCGTGTTCGTCATGACAACAGCTTCCTGAGTCCTGATTGGTACTTGGAGGAGGTGGAAGTGTTGGACCTGGACACAGAGGAGGATTTCCTCTTCCTGTGTGAACGCTGGCTGTCCACGAAGAGAGAGGACATGAGAATCTGCCGAGTGTTCTACGTCAAGGTGTGTGAGAGTGTATGTGTGTGTGAAAGTATGTGCATGTGTGTGTGAGAGTGTTTATGTCTCTGAGTGAGACAAGGAGAGAGAGATGATATTGGACAGACCAGACAAGGATATGTCTGCTTTACAGTACTGTATATAAATAAGTGTGTGTGTGTGTGTGAGAGAGAGAGAGAGAGAGAGAGAGAGAGAGAGAGAGAGAGAGAGAGAGAGAGAGAGAGCTGGTCCAATGTTCAAGGTGTTTTGTAGGGTTATGATGGTCCCAGGGATGACAGTGGCTTAAGAGGACTGGACAGCAACATGAACCAGAGGGACAAAGACAGCAGAGACGAGGAGGACAGTTCATGTGAGTAAAGACACCCAAGCCCATATCATGTGGAGACAATAACAATGCCTTAGTTAAGTGTAACTGCACCCTAAAATATGTTTTTTGAGCTGTTTATTGAATGAAATTAGTCATAAGTGGTGAACTACACTATTACCAGGGTTAATACTGACAAAAATCGTGTTTCCCGAGAAAAGTAACATTTTGTATTATTTATTGGAGATATAGCTCTCCGCGCCTTCTACAGGTTGAAACATGCCATGACATTTTGGTCCAAAATGCTGACGTAGTCCTGCACTTCTCTGGCGACTCTACGTCACCGGGTCGTTACAAATTAGGAATGAAACGCCCCAACACCTGCCCTGATTACCTGTGATAAGCCATGTCTGCAGCACTCATTCCCAGATTGACACGAAATCAATCACGTGTGCCCCTCCCTTCCAAATTTCAGAACGCCCCGCCCATTTTTAAAGCCTTTTTCAGAAATGTGAAGTGGGTGGAGTTATGGGGTGCAGTTACACTTTAACAAACAAAACAATGTGCATAATGTGGAATCAATAGAGATGCCTTAGCAAACAAAATATTCACATTCCAAACAGCCAAGGCCTGCAGATGGCGTAATATTAATACATTTATAGAACATTGGCATTGGATTAACCTTGATGAATATTCTGAATCAGTGAATGTGTGTCATATTGCTCTCTGTCTGGAGCTCCATCATATCTCGCTGTACATATGCTGCCACCAAGCAGGTATTTATTACCTGATTAGTTTTGTTTCTCCCCATGGGACATAACACGGGTCCAGAGGGCACTTTACTAAATTGCATTGGATGATAGGAATCAAGTTCCTGCTACATATTAACATAGTCATTAGAACCTTAGCTGGAGCTATGCTTCATGCATGCATTTAAAATAAAATGGAAACTGGAGACCGGAGCAAAGGCCATTACTTATGCGCCGTTTGAAGAATGATACCTCAGATGAGAATTCATGGAAATTATAAACAGCAGTGCGTGTAAAAATGAATTCAACAGAATAATTCTGCATTATCCATGGTTACATATTACACCATCTAGACAAAGAGCATTTTTAACAGTCACACTCTGAGTGGGTGCATGATGATAATCAAAAATGTCAACAGCACAGTAATATCTGCTTGGAAGCACCAAGATTTTGGGTACTATAAGAACATGGGAGCCCATAATTGAGATCTTCCAGTTTGCGTGTGTGTGTGTGTGTGTGTGTGTGTGTGTGTGTGTGTTTGTTTGTGGGCTGGCTAAGCTTCTATGGTGATGTTGTGTTGTGCACAGTGATCCCCTATCACTTCACCGTGACGACGGGTGATGAGGGGGATGCGGGGACCACCAGCCGAGCGTACGTCATCATCCACGGACGCGAGGGAGCCACCGACCGCATGTGGCTGGATATGCCTGAAGAACAAAGCTGCTTCGTGCCCACAGCTCTTGACAGCTTCCATTGCCAAGGCAAAGACGTAGGAGATATCAAAAGAGTGGAGGCAAGATGCACTCACACACACATGATTACAGCACCACACAAGATGCATGATTCACTATACAACATCACTTTTGTCATTAAAGCTATATTGTTTAGATCAGTGGAGCAGTCTTCTCCAGGTTTGGCTACAGGTTTCCACTTCAACTGCTTGATCATATTATCATATTCCCTTTACAGAAGATATTTATCCATCATGTCTATCGTGTATATAATACATATTATAGGTTTATAAATATATTAGCTCTGCATTTTAAAGAATAAATAATTATAATACGATAATAATTTAATTTTCATCCAAATCTCTTGAAAAATATTGTAATGATTTAAAAAAAAAATCATTCCAATAGCGTAAACTTTTCCACACAAATTGTGTTTATTTCTAGCTGGGTCATGATGGAGAAACTCCCGAGAGCTGCTGGCTGGTGCATGAGTTGTCAGTTGCCGTGCCAACGAAAGGAGTGAAGTTTGTGTTCCAGTGTAAGTGCTGGTTGGCCAAAGACCGTGGTGACGGTCTCACTGCACGAGTGCTCAACGTCATGGATGCTATTATCATCTCCATTGCACAAAAGGTACTACGAAACACACACTCGCACATAAATTCGGTGAACTGACACAAATGTAGAGCCAATTTCTGTAAATGCCGATTCTGATTTACTTTCTTTATTTTCTTTTTTTTCCCCACTCAGATCATCTATGAGATAACTGTGGTTACAGGTGATGTACAAAATGCAGGAACAGACACACAAATTTACTTGACTGTATTTGGGGCCAATGGAAGCTCAGAGGAGATGCTGCTGCCAAAGAATGAGGACAGGTTCTCACCCCACACCCTCATTTTCACGCGCGCTTTTATTATTACGTTTTTTTTTCCTCAGTCGCTTTGGTACATTTCTCAGATCAGGTCAGATTGAAAATAGCAAAACTACCTGTTCAATCTTCACATCATTGTGTCACTTGTGCACATCAAAAAAGCAGTTTCTCATTTCTTTGAAGTTGCAAATATTTTGGTACATCCATGCAAATTATTATGTGCAATTCTCTGCTGAATAGTCTCACCTGCCACAGTATTTAGGCATTTACATGCAGAATGGTTGCCATATGAGAATTTGTGGCCCAAAAAACAGGAATGTCAGGAGGTGTACGGAGACTGCACTGTAATTAGTACAGCACATGTATAGTTTTCACTTTTTCTTTCTTTTTACTATGCAGTGCTATCTTTTCCTTTCTGTATCGCAGTGACATGGTCTGTCAACCAAGTCATACAGTAGTTTCCATCAGAACATTCCTCCAGAGTACACTGTCATACTGACAACATGACTAATGTCTTATCCGCACACCATGACCCAAGGACTTGTCATTCTGATGGCATCGTGACATCGTTCATTGATACAGATATTTAGGTTTGAGAGATGAACTAAGGATTTTGAAGAAACTGGCTTTTGCAGGTAATCCATGGTGTTTTGCTATTTGTACAAATGGTTTTGAGAAATGCACGTACTGTTTTGCAAATCTCAAGGATGATTCGAGAAATGTACCAAAGCGACTGAGAAAAACTGTAATAGTGGTACAATGAAAGTGTGAAGGTGGCAACAGTTTGTGTGTGTGTGTGTGTGTGTGTGTTTGTAGATTTGAGCGTGGACAGGAGGACACGTTCAGTCTCGAGGTTGAAGACATTGCACCGCTGAAAAAGATGCGGGTCCGAGTGGACGGCTCTGGCAGCCGACCCGACTGGTTCCTGGAGAGGGTGAGTGAGTGAGTGAGTGAGTGAGTGAGTGAGTGAGTGAGTGAGAAAAACAAACATGGGACAATGCTATAACTAGGCCCCTCACATTCCCAACTAATGACACATGAATCCTATCTCGACAGAGGCGAACCTAGAATGAAGCGCTCAGTTCTACGTTATCCCCTCGGCTCCAACCAAACACAGCGAACAATCAATCAGCACAACCACATAATTCTTTTATGCTATACACTGTATGAGCGCAACATTATTTTCTAACATTCATGTAAACACTGCGCTGCAGTCCCCCAAAATAACAAACAAAACAAAACAACTGAAACACCCCTGTCCCTTTAAATGTATCCAACCTCCTACACTCCTGTTGCACCCCTGCACCTCAGAAGGCAGGAATACACCAGGTAAAGTGGACATTAGAATTGCTCAACACAAAGACAAACATTCAGGCACAGTTCAAGTGATTTCATTAAGATGTTATGGTACGCACACGAAACTCCCACAACTGCCCCGACATTATGCCTTGCGTCCCCGATCATCATTCAATAGAGCCGTGTCCGCGCATGGCCTACTCAATATTCCTTCGCTTTATCCTACATCTCAAAAAGGGCACAATACATACTCATTCCTTTTCTTTTCTGCATACTGTAATTATGCATTTTGACAGCATCTCATTTTATGTCCTGTATGTATGTAATGTCCCGTATTTAACACCAAACTCCGATCCCATTGTTCTCAACTGGTGGGAATGCGCCAGCTTACATGACAGACGCGGTGCGCTCTGTTACAGTGTGTGTGTGTGTGTGTGTGTGTGTTGATGTATTGGCTAATGTTGCATGTGTTTGGAAGTGTGGCTCATTTTTTTTGGCTAGCTACCAACACTCCTGAGGTGTAAATGAAACAGTTTCACACCTGTGTGACACATTCTTGGCCTGTTCTCTCCTCCTTTATTATAAATTGACATGCTGCACTTTGAGGGTGTGACATGTTTTCATTTCGTCTGGTATTTTGGGGGCTTTTTTCCCATCCTTTCTTTGTGCTGTAGCTTTTCAAACAAACAGCAAATGAATGCTAGTCTTTTGGGGAACATAAACCTAATTTTCTTGAATTCCCCCTTGGGGATCAATAAAGTATCTATCTATCTAATAATTAGAGGTAGCCAGAAAGTTGTGGAGATGGTTCTTGGCTATTCTGCCCCTGAGAGAGGAACCTTAACCTGAGTTGCTCTAGGGAATCCAGTAAAACATATTTGTTTTTTTTTGTGTGTGTAGATTGCCCTGCGTAATGTACAGACTGATGAAGTGGCGGAGTTTACGTACTCAGAGTGGCTGTCGACCACCCTTGGCACCAAAAAGACATTGAGCGGTGAGATGCCTGCTGTCATAGACGAGGAGGAAATGGTGGAGCTGACCAACTACATTATAAATGTCAAGACAGGCGACCCCATGGGTATGCACACATGCAAACTACAAATGCACACACACACTACCTATCATACACACACACACACACACACACACACACACACACACACACACACACACACACACACACACACACATACTACCTGTCCTGTACCATACAACATTAGACAGTTGACTCTAAAATGAGCACACACACACACACCCATATACTGTATATACACACACACTCACACACACACACACACACAATGTGTATAGGTTAATGTTGATTATTCACTCACTATGATGTGACTGGCTGCTGCTGTTGTGTCATATGTATGGCTTGCAGTTTATCTTGTCGATTGGGCATGTTTAGGTGCAGGGACGGATGCCAATGTGTGGTTAATGGTCTTCGGTGAGAATGGGGACACCGGAGTGCTGGCGCTCAAACACTCCAACAACAACAACAAGTTTGAACGCAAGCAGATGGACACCTTCAGATTCCCAGACATGCTCAGCTTGGGCGACCTTTCCAAAGTTCGGCTATGGCACGACAATGCAGGTGTGTTCATGCAGGGGCAGCGAAATGATATACAGCTCTGGAAAAAATGTAGAGACCACGGCACATTTTTCTGATGTCGTCCTAAGGTTGCTGAGCAACATTCAGGTTAACAGTCATTCAAAATTAAGAGACCACTGCCAATTTGAATATGACTGTCAACTCATTTGAATGTCACTCAGTAACAGTAAAATGACATCAGAAAAGTGTGCAGTGGTCTCTTCATTTTTTTCTACAGCTGTATACTCCAGTCAATTTCAACACAGTTTGAACCAGATCATATCAATTACTAACATGCCAGTGGATCTTATGGTAATTCAACATTGTCATGTCTGTGTAAATATGAATATGGTTGAAAACTGGCCTGTGTGTGTGTGTGTCTAGGCCCAGCTGCTGGTTGGTATGTTGACTATGTGGATGTACGAGATGACGTCCTGGACAAAACGTTCCGTTTCCCGTGCAACCGGTGGCTCGCCAAGAATGAGGATGACGGACAGCTGATGAGAGAGTTGGGCTGCGCTAACAACGACATACTCGACCTAAATGAGAAAACCAGTAAGTGTGTCTTTAGGGCGTAGCCTACTCCTGAACATTAACCGATATCTTTTGTAAGACCATTCATGTACATCCAAAATATTAAAATCAAAATAATCCCCACAGGTTAATGACTAGTGAGTACAAAAGCATACGTGGACAGCGAGCACTTATGGCCATCTGAAGTTTGTAAATTGTCAAATTAGTCTAGTGATCCTCTAACAAATACATCATATTTCTCTAGGCGAGGTGTTCATTATTCACTGATGAATAGTAATATGAACTGAAATGGTCTTTGTGTGTGGTAGAGTATGAAATCGTCACGGTAACCGCAGATACAGATGAGGGAGAGACGCGAGAGAACGTGTGGATGATCCTGGAGGGAAGGAAGGGACGTTCCAAAGAGCTTGTTCTAGAAAATTCAGGGAAGAAAAAGCGATTTCTACGGTAATGTATAGACCTATTGTGTTATAGGTTATATTTCATGTCTATCAAACTGTATGTGTATTGATGTGGTCATTCATATTTTTTATATTTATATATGATATTTAATAGTATTTCATTTCTGTGCCCACACAGCGGGAGCACAGACCGATTTGAGTTCTCCTCGAAGGTTGTGGGTGACATTGCGGGTATCTGTGTTGGCCACATACCTAAAGATGGGAAGAAGACCAAAACGGAAGCCTTTTGGCATGTTTTGGAAGTCATTATCACAGAGAAAGAGCTCGGAAACAAGTAGGTGGACTTTGAATGGATAAGAGTGATGGCACAGAAACAAGTACAGCAACACCAGGTTGTTGCTCCATAAAGCCAGATTGACGATATTTGTATGCGCAAGATTAATGAGATAAAATAACCTCAGGCATAAACTGTGTATTCATTTTGAGAGATGTTTTCCATTTAGTAGAAGGTGTACTTGAATATGAGTTGTTGCTAACTCTCTGTCTCCCTCAGGTACTTATTCAACTGTAACGCTCAGATTCCCCTCTCCTCCAAACGTGACGACCCTGTGACGTTCGAGTGCAGCAAGATCGTGGAGAGCTTTGCCTCCAAGGCCCGCAGCCTGCGCCCAGTGAGGTACGAGATCATCGTGGTCACGGGCGACGAGAAAGGGGCGGGCACCGACGCCAACGTCTTCATCACGCTCTTCGGCACCAACGGGGACTCGGGCCGGCGGGCCTTGCGGCAGCGCCTGCGGAACCTGTTTGAGCGCGACCGCACCGAGCGCTTCACGCTGGAGATGCTGGACATGGGCGACCTGACGCACGTGATCATGGAGCACGACAGCAAGGGCATCAACCCCAGCTGGCTGCTGGAGCGCGTGGAGGTCACCAACACCTCCAACGGCGTCACCACCATCTTCCTGTGCGGGATGTGGCTGGACAAGAATCGGGCGGATGGACAGACGCGGCGCGTGATCTACCCCAAATACTGAGGCGCTCCCAACATCAAATCAAAACGGCATTTCTGATTTTACAAAAATGACATATTACATGTACTGCTCCGGTGACTCGGAACTTGACTATAGGAGCACCGGCAGACACAAATGTGTGGATGAGAGCTCAACATCCTGAAACAGGGTGCAATTGAGCTCCTTAAAGTGCCTTAGACTCACTTTACAGCCTTCATGGCTATGCTTGCCACTGCTGTAGTGGACTACTTTTGTTTATTTGCTTCAGTAGCTTATTTGGTATACTATGGGCCAATGACTACTGTTCACTAAAAAGCTTCGACTTGGTGTCTGCTAATTGTAAAATTTAAATTCCCTCCATCTGTCTCCAAACTGCCCCGAGTTGCCATTTTCAATTGTTTTTATTATACTTCCCTTGACTAGGCTATGTTCACATTACCAGGCCAAATCCTAATGCTTCAGTTAATGTGACATATATCGGTTTTCTTTCATAACAGTGTGGACAACAACAGTTACGTGAAATCTGGACTTTTTCATTTCTGATTTGGGCCACTTCCATATGCGGTGCTAAGTCAGATACAGGTCAATTTTTTTTGCAGTGATACTGGCCACATCTACATTTTTAATTCAATTAAACCAAAAAAAAAAAAAAGGACGAAAGAAATCTGAATTGGGCTTATAGCCAGAGAGCCAGCATCATCTCTTCCCTCTAGAGAAGTTACCCCTGATGAAATTGACTCAGTGGAAACCTCTGTGAATCCTCTACCAAGGCAGCACTGTGTCCCATGCAGCCTTCACCACTACATAACTCAGGCACGTCCAGGTACAACAGTCTCCCTGACCAATATGAACCCTACTGAGGTGAGGGTTACCAGGCCTCGCCAGATGTGACCCAGCAGTGCCAGGCAAAGCAGGTGGACACAGCAGTTGTAGAGGCTGTGCTCCGATCTGATACGTGTGGAGAGCCACTGAGGGCCCACCATTAGCTGAATGTGGTGACAACATGTCTGCATGAAAGGATGTGAAGGAATAAAGGTGTGACCCATGTTTACCTGGGGTCA
Source organism: Sardina pilchardus (assembly GCF_963854185.1). NCBI lineage: Eukaryota > Metazoa > Chordata > Actinopteri > Clupeiformes > Clupeidae > Sardina > Sardina pilchardus. Next base: position 27,045,705 of record NC_085007.1, read on the forward strand.
TTTAATTATACCAGTCTATGACATTGTCTTTTCTGTCCTTGAACAGAAGCAAATGCTATTGTTACGTACAGTACATGGGATGATGTCTGCATAGGAAACAGGTTATCTTAGAGTTAATAAAGCTTAGGGTACTTATAATTCACAGAAGAAAAGCCATGTTCAGTGCCAAACTATCGAGAATGAAGCTGCATAAAGCGACGCCGAGAGACTATGTAAGCCACATTGTACACATGGACACACACACAACCATCTGAAGTACACACAAAGAGATCGAGATCCAGTCTTTAAATAACTATTAATTTATTTTAAAATAGTTTCATTTCTCTCTACATCATATTTTGTCATTTGAAGGAAGTCTGGCTTGCAGAAGCAAGAGAATATTATAAACATTCCTCCTAAATACTGATGAAGGAAAAGGAGCCAAGGGAACAGGGTGGGCAGGGGAGAGGGAAGCCACAGGGGGACACGCTCCTTAAGAATCAGTGGTGGATGTCAGATGTGTGTGTGTGTGTGTGTGTGTGTGTGTGTGTGTGAGAGAGAGAGAGACTTGATGCTGTAACACACATGTAATGAATGTTTGATGTACGTTCATATGGGATGGGATGCGGCAGAACTCAGAGAAGTCGTCAGATGCAGACGTGCATGAGGACATCAGTAGTTTCCCACACATAAGATTTACACACATTTATACTGACCAGTCTTAAAGCGTCAACCCCATCTCGCCAATATAACATGAAACATAACAATATTATAATATAATATAGCATTTACCATCATATATATATATATATATATATATATATATATATATATATATATAGCGCTGACCTGTGGGGGACACACTGCTTTAGTGTAAAGGCCGGCGCCCACCGGACGCGGTGTTCAGCGGTGTGGGTTTGGCGCGCAGGATTTCAGAACAGTGTTCTAACCCTGTGCGGCTGCCGCACGGTAGACGTTTCTAATGGGCTTTGATCTGTTAAAATCGTTCTAAAATGTTTTCTTGTCGCGTCGCACCACTTACGTGTCCGGTGAGCGGCGGCCTAAAGTGTATTTAGGAATATGGATGAATTTGGGGCTCATTTAATGCGGTACCAGTAATTCCTCTAGAGGTTCATCTTTCCTCCTCTTCCTGCTTTTGTACATCAGAACACTGGTGTCGTCAGCCCATCAAGGGGAGGGACATCAATTATTAGCCAATAATCAGGCCAGTATGAGACTCTGTGGTCAAAGGGTGAAGACGACAGCAAGAGACCGAACAGCAGAGATGCTGTGGATGAACAGGAGGGCTGAATGCTCTTACACGTGTGTATTGGTGAGGAAAAGTACTGTAGGATGTTGGGATGTCAGCACAAACATGGACATGCAAGGGATGGTGTGAGTCTTTTGTTATTAAACTAACTGTAAAAACTATGATGATTTAGACTTCACAGACGTTCATATGCATTATTTGCGTCTTGTATCTTTGTTCTTTGTTTTTGTTGCATTTGTTTACATGTTTGGGCCCTGATGTTTTAAATGCTCAGAAACACCTGCAATCAGTACTAAGGAATTTCAGGGTTCTCACAGTCCCTTCAGAGTTACTACAACAAAAACAGCAAAGAGAAATCACTTTTCGAATGTGTGTAGGAGATCAGAAAACATGATGGTAAGTACAAAACATAGTGACACATGAATTTATATCTGCGATTGACTGGTACCCACAAACAATACAGGAACACACACGTGGCAAGTACACACAAATCAGGAGTTCACACAGGTAGGAGCAAGTATTTGCAACCCTATTTAGCACTCACACACACATGCATACACAAACACACACACATTCAAAACACACACACAAACACACACACACACACACACAGACACAGGGCAAAACAATGCCTTCCATGAGAACTGAGACAAGAAAAAAAATGAAATGTAATGACATGATGCTGAAGTGCTGTCTGGTTCATCAGTCTGTTAAAGTATGACTCAAAGTATATAAATCCACCCCCTTGTTCTCCACTACACATACACAATTCCCTAAGCATTTCCCACTGCGTACAGCTTGAGCAGTTTGTACAGCTTTTAAGCCTCTAAATATCCAAGTGCATGTCTCCCCCTCAAATGCCACAGTATTCATACAGAGAGGTTGTCATATGACCCGGCATCAACATGACAGTCTTAATGCAAAACAAAACAATCGTCAATTGAAGATAAGAGGAAGAATAAAAGGCAAAAAAGCTTTGTTATCTAAGAGTTCCAGCTGGACCGTTGGCAGTCTAATTGTTAGAGCTGGTCAAAACTATGCTTAATGTGACAATAACAGTGTGAGTACCAGGAACAGAGGGTCTGTACATAATTTAAAAAGGGAAAATAATCTGCTTAGTTATCTTCAAGGCAAACAGCACTTGCACTCCAGGAGGAGGTGTGTAGTGTGTGAGTGTGTGTGTGTGTGTGTGTGTGTGTGTGTGTGTGTGTGTGTGTGAATGAGGGAGAGCGTACTAGAGCCATGTTCTACTTGACAACCCATTCAGGTTCTCTCAGGTGAGAACGAGCGAAACCCTCCTTACAGGTTAGCCTGTGTTTTTTTCTTTTTCTGAGAGTGTACGCCCGATCATGATTGTGAATTCATGATTGTGAAGTCTCTAAAGTGCAGCAGCGACAACAAAAATTCATCGTCTCGAGCCTCTGCATTTCAAACAACTCGTGCAGCAGCTTCTTAAAGAGTATATATCCTTTTCCCTGTCTCTCTCACTCAGACAGACAGACAGAGACAGACAGACAGAGACAGACAGACAGACAGACAGAGACACAAACACACACAAACACACACACACACACACACAACTACACATACATTCCTCAAGCAGCAGCTTATTATGGGGCCCTCACTTGGTCATACATACACACACAATCATATTGCTTATTAGCTAAGACCTGACACGGGTATAAAGGAAGATAAGGAGGACCCAGGCTAGTACTGATCAGTGCACACACCTCAAAGCGTCAATGTGCTTGTGTAAGTAAATGTCTGCGTGTCAAAGCAGTGTGTGTGTGTGTGTGTGTGTGTGTGTTTGTGTTTGTGTTTGCTCCATGTGTTTTTGATATGTAGTGTATGCACCCATTAGAATCAATGGGACTGTACAAAACATTGTGGGTTTTACTGCAGTTGTCAATGTAAAGGGACACACACGTGAGTGTGTGAGCATGTTGTAAAGCAGGTAGGGGTTGTGTGTGTGTGTGTGTGTGTGTGTTACAGCAGGTTTCTGTGTGTTTGAGGGCGTCTGTTACAGTAGCTATATGTGTGTGTTTGTGTTTGTATGTGTGTGTCACAGCAGGTATCTCTGTCTGTCCTCCTCCAGTGTCAAATCCACCACTTCTGAGGGTGGCGCCCAGCCGGACTGGCTGGGGTTTGTGTTCCACGTGGGCTTGGCCCCCGTCTTCCAGGAGGACAGAGACTGGATGACGCCTCCACGTGGAAACCTGCATACACAACAGGGGTTCAAATGTGAAGGACATAAGGTACGGTATCGTATTACAGAGGCAATGGCAGTAGTGGCGAACTAGAATAAACACTGAATTCTGTACAGGGGTCCTATGCTAGAAATAATGTGTTTGATGGGTATAAAAAATGCATTGGCCATAAATGCACTGATGCACATTCTCTAATAGAATCATGCATACAGAGTCCATACGAGCCAGTATAAATATAAAAACAAATAGAAAGCGCAAGGTAATAATCAAATGTATAAATAATTGCACTACTACAGACAATTGCACTCATTGATGCACTTATTGTGGTTTTTAATTCAAATGTAATGTAATTGGATGAATATCGATATGATTGCAGTAGAATATTTTAGACGTAAAAGTTAATCCTTTTTTTTCCATCCTTCGGTAAACATTGCTATGCATTCAGTTCTGCATGTGTACCTGGGATTCTCCTGAACGCCGACAATCTCCACTTCACTGTCGGAGGAGGGTCGACTCACCTGCGGCTTCTTCGCCTCTGCCTCACCTGAAACAAAAATGTCAACCGAAATGTCAAAAAAATGTAACACCCGTACATTTAAACTACATTACTACATATTTCATGGTGTTTCAACGTTGCAGCAGTGAAAAAAAAAAAAAGTAAATATTTGAAACTATTGTTCATTCATCAACATTTCAAAATGTGATAAAACAATGGTCTGTGAGGTTTATATGTTTTTAGATCAAGATCGCAAATAGGCCTATATAAAACTACACTTTATTAATTATTTAAATTAATCTCAAATTGATTTAAAAACAAAAACATTGACAATAATTATTTATAATTATTGTGTCTGTCTGTTTTCATTTTTCCCTAGTGATGACGCAGCAATCGTTGTGAACGGCAGAAACCAGAAATTTGCAGTGTTCGCATGTAGATGTGCAGTTCATTTTCGACAAATTATAAGGAACAGCCTACTACATCTAATGGAATATTGAGGCACCTGTAGTAGTACCAAAGCCAACTCACACACCAAATCACATACAATCTCAAAACCTTCACCAATGGACAGGTCTGCATACAAATGGCTTTCACACCAAAAATCTAGACAAGTCTGGCAAGATGGACTGAAATGTTTGGCAAGAGGTTTTCAAAAACGCAGTGGTCGCCATGGACACAGACCTGAGGGGGCCAGTGAGTGGGGGTGTGAAGAAGGCGGCTCCTGCTCTGAGTGGGTGTCTGATAGGTCATAATGCCCCACCACATCTGGGCCAACTGCACAAACACACACAAAATACCAATGAACACAAAAGCTCCAATCAAAATTGTGTCTGTTGGGTAAAGTCTTTAGAGGGAGATATTGAAGACTATGCTTTTTGCATTGTCTTCTGTAAGATCAGGAGGTAAATGAAGGGAGAAGTGATTTATTTATTTTTTATCTTAGCAGGCTAGGTGTAGTTTAGTGCGACTCTAAATTGTGCAATTCTGATCAAAGTTGATATTATTAAGACAATCTTCCACTGACTACTAAAGCAAGTTAACAAACAATGGTCACAGGCAGGGTTCCAAATTCTGTGTTGCACCGTCCTTCATGACAAATCAGTCATTCTTTTGAATAAGTAGCTGGGGACAGAGCAGTTGGATATAGTACAGCTCTTCTAGTACACAATTGAGAAAAACGACATTCCTTGTTGTTTTTGCCTTAAACTATTAGCGTTAATCAAGTCTATCCAGCCAAGACGATAAAACCCTTGGCCGCTAATGCTAACCTTCCAAAGCTTCTAGCTAACATTGACCCACACTCATTCTGGTGATCAACATTCCACAATGGCACTATCAACCAGCTGAGCCAGAAGAATTTTAACTGCCATCGTCAAACATAGCAGTCAGATCCTGTAATTATTTCTGCTTTCCTCTGGTGTGTTAAAATTTGACAGCTAATTTTGAGAGCTTAGAGGATATAGATTCTTTGGGTTGTTTGTCATTAGTTGGGACAGCAAAAGGCTCCCTGCCAAGAAACATAGAAAGTCTTTTCACAACCAAAATGATAATACCAAGTCAACAGACAAGACATTTGCCGAAGATGTGATCACCTAATCAAGTCAGGTGTTCGGTTGAGTTTGGTTATGCGGAGAGGGCATATCTTGGTTTGATTTAATTTCCTGGCCGAGTTAACAACTCTTGATTGCTGTTCCCATTTACGCAACCTTTATGTGACCAGCTACTATCTAACGCTAGTTAACGTTTGACAACGAATAGCAATAAGCATTTCAGCTGTTCTTTTGGAGTGGATGGATGGAACATATCTTGGTTCTTTCAAAACGGCATAACTGAATAACAAAAATTGTGCATTAAAGACTCACCTCAGATAATATCAGCAATATTGTTGACCGAGCAGCTAACAAACCCATTTTACACCTGATCTGTGTCTGTCTAGCCATTTAATCAGTCAGATACACATCAATACATGTAATGGTTTTCTCCAAAAAACAACCATGTCTCTCAACTGGTGGCTCATGGAAACATTGAAGGTGTTCACAGAACATGTGTTCATCCACAACTACAATGCCTTTTGAAGAAAATATATGAACAATTGTGTTTATTCTGAAATGGGAATGGTGAAGTGAAAGCTAAGTTCTTATACCTTATTCACAAAGGGAAAAGGGGACTTTCATAAAGAGACAAAGTTCTGTGCAAGTGGCAGATGCATCCAAAATGTTGGCTAGAACAGAGCTCTGACATGAGTGGAAATTAACAATTGTGACAGAAATGTAAAAAGCCAATTACTGTAGTTATGGTGCATCCAGTACTCCTATTTCCAGTCGTATTTCCCAATTACGAGCAGGAAGTCACAATTCCTGCTTGTTCGAAGTTTGGTTTTCCGAGATAGTAAATATATAACAGTAAATGAGAGCCGTATGCACCATTTATCTGCAGCTCTGTCCTATTTGCGTGTAATAACATCAGTTTTAAAAACAACAGGGTCCACCTCCATCTGTCGCTATGCTGCTACAACATTTGTATGAAAGAGTTGGGACCTAAAATATTAGAATTGACTAGAATCAAGAAAAAACAAGCGGAACTGAAAACCAAACAAATTTGAATTTTGTTCAAATTGTTCGTTTCGTTGCATCATTTCAAACTGGTATTGCTTTATCTGGTAACAATAGCTAACAACAGATAATTGCTAACAAACGGTTAGCATCTTGTTTTTGTTTCAATTAGAACGTATTCAACTTTTGGATTCGGCCCATTCGGATTTATTCAGAAGTTTGGTAATAGTGCATTGTTAGCTTGTTTTATTTTTTGATAGAAACGAAAAATGACAGGGACACCCTCTCACATGATGCAATCAATGGAGGATGAACAATTGTTTCACTCTAAGGTGTGCGTGGTTTTCAGTGTATGACAGCCTGTCTCTCTATTGCCTGACTTGTGAAAACTTCCTTAAGGAAAGGCTATGCAAAGACAGAGATGCCCATGTCTTGCTTTACTTTGTAACGTTCACTACATAACAATATGCCTTAAAACACACTCACACAGAGGTCAATCTTCCTTGTATGTATTTAATGTGAACAGGCATTCAAATAAACAGGCACTCTAGTTTAAAGATATTTAACTTTGACAAGCAATTAGGGAGATACCCTAAGCTCCCCATTAAAGGTGTAAAGACAGCCTAATATTTGTTAGCACTTAGAAAGTAGTCCTGCACTCAGTCCATACAAAAAAATATAATAAAGCAACTTTCATAGCTTAAGTATTTTTTAAAATTAACTGCTCGTTTGTTAAAGAATGGATCTTCATATGGTCACTTGTAAGCGTGCAGGTATTGTCAGAGTATCTTAAGACAAATGTAAACGGTAAATAGAACAGTAAATGTGTTAACCACATTCATGAGGTGTGTGTGTGTGTGTGTGTGTGTGTGTGTATGTGTGTGTGTGTGTGTGTGTGTGTGTGTTATTGTTAACTCTGTGAATGAGTGCAAGACAAGCTAAGCTGGCTTGTATTGTTTTGTCACATGCAGGTTACCAGTTACAGCAAAGAAACATCAGACATACAACTCAAAGCAAAACCAAACAAAAACCATAGCTAATGACAACCAAATCAGACTCTGACCCATTGCTAAAAACACTAAAATGTCAACGTGAAAAAAAAATTCCTCATACACATCTAAAAGCAACCCTGAGACGTTGCTGGTCAATTCCTGGGCAATCGGTGGGTTCCAGTGTTAGGTGGCACGATAACATAGCATTGCTGGCATACTGAAATAAGAGGATCCGTGTTTTTTTTTTTCAGCGCCGCCGTGCACAAGTCAACAAAAAAGTCAGAAGCTCCTGAGTACCTCAAAGGCACATGCTCTCGGAGAGGGATGGGGGGAGGGGGCAAGAAAGAAACATGATGGAGGTAGGGAATTGTGGGAAATCGAGAGATGCGGGAGAAAAGAGAGAGAAAAAGAAAGAGGTGGGGATAGAGATGGGAGGCAGAGGGTATGAGGAGTACACGTTCCCCCGTCTATACATTCAGAGGATTGGAATCAACAGAATCGGGGGCTCCGCTGCACGTGGTATTTTGCGTGGCAAAGTTGGCATTGACGTTGGCGCTGGCGCTAAGCTGGGCCATGCGCCAGGCGGCCAGCGTCTCCTGGGACTCGGACGACGGCAGAAAGGAACTCTGACGGCCCTGCTCGCTCTCCGACTGATCGCTGTCCGAGTGGAGGCGGGCCAGGCGGTCCATCCACACGCGGAAGTGCTCCTCCGTCTGCCTCTGCATGACGGCAAATCGCGTCAGGGCCTCCTCCAGGACTCCGCCCAGGCCGCCGCCCCCGGTGGTAGTGGTGGTGGTGGTGGGTCCGCCCTCTGGCAGGAGGCTCCTCCCGTGGGAAGAGGTTCGGGAATATTCTGTCCGACGGCGACGGCGAGCTTAAAGACAGTGGCCAAGCCGAGAAACACACGTCACACGTCACGAGCACACACACAGGCGGACACATGCGAACGGACGGAGGTCATGCTATGTTTGTGTGTGTGTCAAAAAAGCGTTCATGGAAAATGGCACCCGCTAAAAAGGCGGTGGTTCAAACTTAACTGAGACATGCTGTAGACAAAATGCCACATCTGTACACATACAGACCCCACAAACAAATCACATGGAAAAAACCTTATGGACAAATCTCTGGTCAGGCAGGACTTCAACAACAACATTTCACTTTTAATTGAGCGATCACAATTATTTGTATAGCATCCCTATGGTTTTGTGAACATGCTTGTGACCATGCAGAGAGTATTAGATGCACAACTACTGAGATTAGATCAATTTGCATCTACACAATCACCAGACCTCATCCTAACTGAAGTCCAAAACAACAACAACAACAACAACAACAACAAAATGAATACTATGGCTTTAGGATAAGAACGTCTGTTAAATAATTTAAGTTCACCATATTACTGCTGCAGCTGTACGTTTTTTTTTTTTTTTTTTTGTATCTACAACTAGTAACTCAACTAGCTACATGCCAACAGATATGCCTTCCGAACTCCAAAAACTGCACCACTGACACTAATTTGGTGATCCATTTGGCAATGTTCCTACATTTTTCAGGGATTTCGGACCCAAAGTTCAAAGCTACAAAGAAATTACGTTGTACTGGCATAACAATAGATAACTAGCCAATAGCCAATCATAACGTTCCCTGCAGCCACCGAACACAACACCATTGACACGAAGACCAGCTGGACGGCTTGCTAAAAACATACGCAGAGCACAAACACCGAGAGTAATTAGCCAGTTAGGAAAGGTAGGTGTGTCCTCTCATTCCTTATATGTTCCTCTCATTACCATTTACAAATCAACAATCGTGAAGTGATAAACACCAGTTCCCAGCAGAAACACTTCTAAAAACAGTAGCTAAAGAGCCATAATGTTGCTAATGTTACAATTCAATTTCAATTTAATTTCAAATTCAATGTAATTCAAATTTAATTTATAGAGCGCTTTACAGAGTGTTAAACAAAAGATCTTAAATCTATTCAACGTTACATCCAGCACTGGGCTGGCCAGTTGACAATGTACATTTATTTATGAAAAGAAACACAAAGTACAAAACTGCCATTCCATTTCATGGATCTAGGTGTGGATATGATCTAGGTGTGTTATTTAAGCACAAATTTATGAGATCAGGTATATGTCAGGATCTGATTTTAAAAAGTATTTGTTTGGATCATGTGTCTTTTTGCGTAAGACAGGAGACTAGGATAAAGACTAGCCTACTAAGAGTGAGCCACCAAGAGAAAGTTCACAGAACAGCTCATATTAAAAATATTACTTTGCAGTCATTTAACAGTCTACTTTAGTTATTTAGTTTCCGTGTCGTGGATTCTTTGCAATGCGATCTTGTTTGTGTCGTGTGAATACTATGCAATGTATTGTGGATATAGTGCAATGTGGACTTTCAAAACATGTACTAATATTTCATGAAAAAAAATACAATTGTGCTAAAGCCTACCTTACATTGCCAGACTTTGCAAAGATTTGGAAAAGATTTTTGAAAGACTACAGTCTCAGACCCTCTCACATCTAAAGACAATTCATTGAGTTTTTAGTCACAGACTAGTCACAAGCCAGTCTCAGATTAGGATTTTGCAAAGACTGTGGTCACTATTTACAAGACTGCTGCTAGATTCCTTCAAATTATTTCCATCGTGCACTAGGCTATACGTCATCATCAACAGGAACTCACATGATAGGCTACTCATATCAAAGTATTTCTTTCGCGTTTCTGCAGCATTGTTTGATAGTGTGACATCACTAACAGACATACAGTTGTTCTGTCACGTAGAATAGCCGACTAATAAATTATAAGAAATGAAATAACAAGTAATCATACAGGCTACAGCTGTCGCCTATTTTGCCCCTTCCGTTTTCGTGTTCGCGAGAGGTTACTATTGGTTTTTAATGTTCACGTCACTATTTGCATGAGCCACGACTGAAAAGACTTCCGATAATATCAAACATGTTTGATATTGTCGTAACGGCAAAACTAGAGAAAGACTGCCTCCGACGGACTTAAAACCGCTAAGATTGGCACCTTACACTAAACGATTTAGATGACGGGAGCGCGCTGCGATTCTAGCACAACTCTCAAGATTTCCGCCCGATTTTGGAAATGTAGTCGTCGACTGTTAAAACAGACCAAAATCGTGCAATGTAAGCCAGCCTTAAGCTGAACTGGTCATTATTTAAAGTTAAACGGTGACCACCTGACAGATGTTGAAGATGATGCCATAAGGCCTTGATGAAACACACGGAGGAAAGGACAAGAAGAGCCATGGTGGACTTTTCAACACCAAAGAGTTGAGGAGGCAGCCCATTTCACAGGAGGCAGGCAAAAACACTGATTGATGCTGATTTTCAGTCTCAATCAACACAACCACTTGTCTGACCGTGAGGGTGGCTGGCAGGCCAATTGAACTTGATTGCAAACAACTGAGAGCTCTCCGCCTCGGAGCTACAAACTTGGCTGAGCCTCGAGCGGCGCTAGATTTTTCATTCCCAGCTTTGTGCATAATAATGGTATTAAGCTAATAGCAATTCTGCAGTGAACACTAGCTACATGCCATTTCAGTGTCTGATGAGGACATTGAGTCAACAACTGGTAATCAAACAGCCGCCTACTGATGTAATGACCACAGTGCCAAACTGAAACCTGTAATCACTGAAACCAAATGATTGTCAGCCACTTTTGCCAAGCAGCTGTACTCTGAGAATTCCAGAAGATAATCAAGACAAGACAACAAAAGATTCTTGCCCACTCACAAGAAAACAGCTTCGCAATTTCTATGATTTTTACAGACTTCACGCTGCCTGAAGGCCATGAAATTATTTTGAGATTCATCATTTATTTTCCAGGTCACACATGCCCATAGGAAAGCTGCCTAATTTCCACCCACCTTCGCTGTGAGTTCACACAGAATTGTAATATTTCTTTTAGAGACGTAAAACTGTACAATACACCTTCCCTGTCATTTTCATGGGCATGTTCTAACCTCATTTATCTCGGCCTCCAAGCCGCGTATAATTTGTTTAGTCATGGCAAGAGTTTAGGAAATGAGTTTGTGCACAACGGCGTTCTCAAAAGGCCCGATCTACCTACCCCTTGGATGTTGTGTGAGGATGACAGACAGGAGTGTGTGGAGGTGCATTTGCAGAGGTCCACATGGCCTTACCTGGTGTGTGTGAATTGATGCCAGCACCATGCTCATTGTCTGACGACGATGACGATGACGACGAAGATGACGACGACTGTGCGGTGATGTCACTGTCGGACGTGCTGCTGTCCTGCAGCAGGTCCGGCTTGCGCCTGGCGGCCGCCTCCCGTTTCTGCCGGCGCATGCGCATGCGCTCCTTCTGCAGCCGGCTCCGGTGGCCGCGCACGCGCACCCGCCCGTTGGCCTGCCGCTCTTGGCACCGGTTCTTCTTGGCCGCCATGGAGGCGTTGGGCGTGTCGCTCTCCGAGTGCGAGCGCCGGGACTTCCTGCCGGGGGCCGCCGCGTCCCCCCCCGCGGCCACGGAGCCGGCCGCCGCCGGCCCGGGCCCGGCGGTGTGGCGCGCCGTGCCCTCCTCCGCCGACGACTGCGTGTCCGAGTCGCCCAGGTGGCCGGAGGAGGACGGCGAGAGCAGGCAGGGGGAGGAGTCGCTCTCCTCGTGCGCCCGCGTCGTGCCCCCGCTGGAGCTCGTGGTCTGGGGCCGCAGGTCCTTGAGCAGGCAGGGCATGGAGAGCAGGCCGGCCGAGCAGCTCTCCGAGAGCGTGCTCCCCGCGGCCTCCTCGCCCGGCGGGGAGCTGGTGGGCGTGGTCTCGGACTTTAGAGGCGTGTCCTCCGTGCTGCACTCAGGGAGAGTCTCCGCCTCCTTCTCCTGACTGGCCATGCTCGATAGGGTGTGGCGGGGCGTCTGAGACAGGCTCTTGGTGGGATGAGCTTGCCTGCAGAACAGATCACCAGATGTCATTAGTAGGCCTCAATAATACATTCCATATGTGTGCCATTAATATTATGCGCAACAGAGTCGGACAGAATCTACAGGGGCTAATTGCTACATTTACAACAAACACACATTCACACAAGCTTATCCATTTTTATACACACACTAAAAAGTTCTCAGTGAACTATAAAATTCTATTGCCATGTGTGTGATATTTGCTCAAGCCCATAACATTTTTGTCACATTCTGCAAACATCTCACAATCCACTGGCTGCCCATCCCATGAGTACTACACTGTAAAAAGGCAGCACAGGCTCCTAAAACTAGAAACAAACTAAGTGGGGGCAGCCTGTCCCCCCAAACAAAACACTGTGTGGAGTTCCTCTGGGAATACCCAGAGTGAGTAACTTCTCTGGTCTATTTTGTTTGGTCTTAAATATAGATAAAATATAATGTATGTTGTTTTGGACAAAAGCGTATTTTTGTCCAAAACATACAGGACAACAGAGCAACAAGTAGGACGCCAACTTCCACCTAGCCACCTTAACTGAGGGCCACTGAGGACAGCATAAAATAGAATCACCCAGGTCTAAAAATCCATGCTATTCCTGAACTTCTGTCTCCCTCCAGTGGCTAGCCTTGATCTAGTAGTTGCCATTCGAGACATCTGTCGCGCCAACTCAAAACAGCTGATGCTTCACCTATAGAGCATCACAAATGTGGAAATGAAAATGAACACTTCTGCTTCAAGAAACCAGAGAATGCAAATCAAGAAAGCCGATATGCTCATTGCCTGCATGTGGCTAATGGCTCGTCACCTCTAGGTCCCTGTACAAGCATGAAACCCGTCTTGTGATGCAATGCAGAAAAGCAGAAACAGGACAAGGAGAGGGAGAGAAACAAAACCAAGACACCGAGGCACAATTCATCTTGTGAGGAGAGTCTTCGAATGCTTCCAAATGAATTCCCATAAGAGTGAATGACCCTGCTGCAAGGCTAACTGCCCAAAATGGGACACTGAGACACAGGTGGGTTGGCACACTGGAAGTAAAGACAAGATGCCAGATGCAGTGCACCCGGCACTCCTCCTGAAGACTGACTGTTTACGTCGGAGTTGAGCAACAGCCTCATTACACCACACCTCCAAGCTAATCAAAGCCTTCTGGGGACACCTGATGTGAGTGCCAAGTTCACTACGTCTGAAAGTCCCTGAGCCTAACGGGATGCAAATTGACAGCAAATAGCCAATTATACTGCAGTAGATTTGCAGAGGGTGGATAAAGCGACGATTCTGCCACATCACTAGCTACGTTTACATGCACCCTTTCTAATCCGATTCAGGCCCAATCGGAATGAAATTCCTTCATGTAAACAAGACAATCGGAATGAAAATCGCCGATCTGATTGAAATTTGGATCGGATTGAAAGAGGTGGAACGGACCCGTCTGTTAGTAAAATAGTTGTCATGTATACAATGGATCGGATCGTTCCCTGCTACTCTTCCCTTCTGCTCATGTTCAGAAAAGGAGGCGCAATATTTCTCTTATCAAAAAAGCCACCACGGTGTAGGCAGAGAGGGTTAAAGATAGTAATGAAAGATCTTTGGTTAGGTGTAAACATAAGCACTGGGCGTGAGGTTGAATCATATGTTTCTTTAAGGTCTATGGTTTAAACAGTGACGGATAACATGGCATCGGAAGAATAGGCTATTTAGTTTCGTGACACTTTCAAAACAACAACAAAATCTGACAGCATCTTGAAGTTTAGGAAGTACTAGGCTGCAGGCAGTTGGATAGCCTATAACTGGCAGCTGCGTAGGCTTTGGTAAAAGCAACGACTGAAATGCAGTGACGAAGTCTCGTTTTCTGAAAGCCAAATGTTAACAGGTAGGCTATGTTTCGGAGGCTAAACGGCTATTGAAGTTAGGCCTACGACTACAGTGGAGACAGATATTTTGCGATGTCTGAAAGAACAGTGTGGAAGCTAGGTAGACGGCAAGGACCTATTGATTGAATGCATTTCCATACAAGTTTGAATTTGTGTTGCTGGGACTTGTCAGGCGCAAAACAACTAGCTGTTCAGTCAGACGTTTTGATGGTTTGCTACCCCGTCAGATTACAGGATAATCAGCTATATTTCTGGCTTTGGAATACTTCTGTATGACCGTGCATGAAGACCGTGCATGAAGTTAGCATTTGCTGACCGACTTGCTGTGCAGTGTGAAATCGGCCAGTGAGTGTTAGGAGGACGCAATTTTTGTTTATATTTTCGTCGTTTTAGTCATTCTAATTATAAGGAAAAGAAACGAAACTCTAGGCCTACTGATGTTGCTTTTGAACAGAAGAAAGCAGAGGCAGAGGATTGGAAGTAGGGAATATCTCACGCCTCAAACGTCATAGGCTATAAGCTCGTCCATCTCGGGGGAGCAAAACTGCAAGCAGGCTATACGCGTGAAGCTGACATGTAAACGCGCGCATCCAAAATACTCCTTGCCATGTAAACATCCACCGATCCGATTGACCGATCCGATTGGTCATTCCGATGGTTGCATGTAAACGTAGCTACTGTCAGAAGCCTGACACCCAATCTAGTAAGGGAACAATCAGGAAGGAGCCATTCTAGACTGGTTGTACTTAATGGTCAATTAAACTCACATGTGGGAAAGTATAAAAAACATTGACAAGATTCAATCAGAGCTTGAACCTAGCCTCCACCTTGCTATCTCTAATGGCAGAGTAAATTTACTAATCCCAAACGAAGGTCCCCTTGAAAAGACAGGATGAATAATACTGCATAAGGTGCTATTCCAACTTGAATTCAGCTAATCAAGCATAGCATGAACTGCGACAGGAAAGAAACTTAAGACATTTTCTGATAAAATAAGGGAAAATAGGTGCAGATGCTTGGCATTGAGACAGAAACAGTATTCAGTGAAGAGGGAGTTCTTGTTCGCTTATAACAAAGAGGCCATAGCAGGAACAAAACAGAGCATATTTATGCACAGGGATTCACACAACCACCCATAGGTGAAGTTAAGATGAACACTACTTAGATCACACTAAATAGTGACTGGAAGTTAAGTCTGCAGCTTACAACTTGGCAGAGTCAAGAAACAGCATGCAAACCGTTCAAACTCCAAAATAACACAGGTGAACATACATGGGGCATATGGCAGCCAAATTATTGATTAGAAATATGCATTGGACTCCCTATCTAACAAGAGTCTTATCTAACAAGACACTTTATTTACCTACACTTAAAATTCAAATGAATGAGGTCCTGAGGCTGAGTACCAAGAGCGTGATCTGGCAAGCTCTGTCTCTACATCGTCCTCTCGTGGGTTCATCTGTGTAGGTGTCAAGGTGTCCCGCCCATTAGGCCAGACACCTGCACATTCTCTCTACCGAGTCAGTTCAGAAAGCCAGACTCGAATGCCTAATGTCGTGACCTCTTAACGGTATCTTCAGCCGCACATCACTCAAGTCTGCACGAGAACTTGTTCCGAGACCCGCTCATGTTGCAGACGGGACCTTGCGGCACGACTGTAATTCAAGCTAGCTACTCACACACCTATCCAGTCACTCAAGGTGCGGCAGACCGCTGCAGAGTAGTTATCCACCATGCATGAAAGGATACCGGTAAACGTGCATAAGAGGAGTTACAGATGAAGGGGTAGACTGGGATCATTTTAGACGACTAACATTGATGCAGAGAGGAAGCTTCTGTGTCCATTCACTCGTGTAAAAAATGCAACAAACAACCGAATCCGATCAGTATTAAGCATATGTATTATGTGTAGTTTACACTCTCTGCAGCTGAAACTTCATGAAGTTAGAGCTGTCCGTCTGTTCCCTCCATCCTACCAAATGCTAAACTAGCTAGTGCGCCTAAAGCCCAGTAACCTCACTAGCCAGCTAAAGTTAGCCAACGTCGCACTCTACCTTTGACTTCCTGGCTAACTAAATTAGCATGCTAGTCTTTGAAGGCCTTGGAGCCATTTTTGGCTAACGTTAACCAGATAACCCCACTCCTAAATCTAAAATAAGCTACTTACGTAGGTAGCCTAGCAAGTCCCTATTTACTGATTTTATTGAGCAAACTTAGAGTAAAAACTCAAAGTGGTCACATAGTTATCGGCGACTGAAAACGCTTCCAAAATGGAAGGCTAGCAATGGAAGGAAATCACTGGCTTTCCAGCTGTCTGCTTTTGCTTGCTCTGTTAGCCAGCTAGCTAGGCTGCTAATGTTAGCATCCACAGCAACGATTATTAGCCAGCTTACCTGGGATATAAAAAAGCCCTCAAGTGTCTAAGCTCTTCACCATCCTACTGGATCTTCTCCTTTCAGTCAATCATCAAACATCAACAATGCATAGGCCAGATGCAATTGAAGCCTTAAGTTTTTAAGTTTTTCACAGACTCTTTCGAATGCCGTATCACTTTGGTCAATTCAAAATGTCCCCACTAGCCGGAGTTTGAGTAATTTTTGTTTACGCAACTTCCTGTTGGTGTAGCCAAGAACAAGTAGCACTCCTTGTGGGGTGGCGAGGAATTGTCTTGTCGATTATATTATGAATCAGGATCAGAATATGACAGAATGCAATGTGGCATGTCTTGACTGCTGACAGGCTATTGTAGACTTCCCTGGACACTTCTATATCCAGCGGTTGGAATATGTGCTGCTGAATGGAGTTTGGCATCGTTTTCCTGAAATGTAAGATTTTCTCTAAAAAAGAGAATTGTGCCATTCATTTTGCCCATGTCATACTAATTCACCCACGTGCCATCACAGATTCTTGCTTTTTTTTAAAGATTATTTTTTGGGCTTTTTATTCCTTTATTTGGACAGGACAGTAGAGAGAATGACAGGAAGTGAGTGGGAGAGAGTTGGGGTGGGATCTGGAAAGGACCACGGGGCGGTAATCGAACCCGGGTCGCCAGCGTACGGTGCAGGTGCCCCAGCCAGTTGCGCCACTGCCGGGGCCACAGATTCTTGCTTTTGAACTGTGTGCTAATAACAAGCGGGGTGATCCCTCTCCTCTGATCCAGATGATGCACCGTCCATGATTTCCAATCCAAGTGTGACCAGGACAATTTTCCACTTTGCCTCAGTCCATGTTAACTCCCCCCATAATAGCACTTCGCAGAGGGGAGGACCCTGGGCCCGCCGCAGGCCCAAATAAGATGAAGGTATTTCTGAAACATACTATTTCTTCTTTCCTTGGTAGAGTTTTAACCAGCATTTGTGGATGAGCATTAACCCATGTTCAGACAATGCTGAACATTTTCAAAGATTTTCTTTGTCTGATTTTGAATCAGAGCGATCTGAGGCCCAAGAGATCACAGCCATCCAATATTGTTTTTCAGCCCTTGTTTACAAAGATTTCTCTGGATTCTCTGAATATGTTAATATTATGTATAGTGCAATAAGTTCTTTGCAATACAAGCTTTATTCTTATATACTGCTGCTGACCAGCAGCCAGAACAACTGACATCCTGAATCTCCTGAATTACTGAAGCAGCTGTGATACTTGGATGATACCTTGGAAAACTGAGCTGGTACTAAGCTGGAAGTGATTCTGTTGGGTGAATAGCAGGTGGAACTCTGGCCAAAAATCCATCCCAATGCACCACCAGTGCAGTGACAGGGACACCGGGCTACAGAACATGCCGTCCTTCGGATGAGACGTTAATGAGATGAGACTCACTGTGGTCTTTAAAGATCCCTATCACAAAGAGTAGATGCGTCCCTGGTGTCCTGGTTCAATACCCAGACTGGCTCATTCAGTCTGTCCCCTTAATCAATCCACTGTGTAATTGGCTCATCCATTCATTCCCTCACTCTCCACCTCAAACTGGTGTGTTTGGTGCATATTGGCTGTCGTGCATCACCCAGGTGGGTACACTTAGTGCAGATCTCAAACTCTCTCCTCGATGCTCGGTCCCCGAGGCTCATTCCCACTGATCTACACTGGATAGACTATCCCATTGTTGCCGCCCCATC
Source organism: Sardina pilchardus (assembly GCF_963854185.1). Classification (NCBI taxonomy): domain Eukaryota; kingdom Metazoa; phylum Chordata; class Actinopteri; order Clupeiformes; family Clupeidae; genus Sardina; species Sardina pilchardus. The sequence continues at coordinate 27,064,137 of NC_085007.1, forward strand.
ATTCTTTATCTAGATCAGTGAGGACGAGGATTGAGTAAGGAAGGGAGGGTGTATAAAAGACCAACTGAGAGGCACCCTGCATTAGTGAGGTTCCTCCCTTACTGTAAAGAACCCTTGGAGGCAGAAATGTCTTGTAATGTTGTTCTGTGAAGTGTTACACAACAACTTTGACTATTGATGTTAACAGAATGTCAATTGTTTGCATCTGTGTGATTCTCTCTCTATCTCTATATATATACAGTATATGTAACAAAAATCCCCACAGAGCTGTGTGAATTGTTATAAAAGCCAGTGTGTCTGTGTATCTCTCTGTATATCTGTGAGTGTGAGAGAGGGATAGAGAAACATAGCAGCAGTATACAGTATTTGAAATGGTCGTTGAAGATTCTATCAATATAATTCTCAATAAGAACATTTCATTCCAGCATCCGTTTCAACACTTATCAAAGTGATATATTAGATATTAGCCACATAGGGTATGTCTTTTATACTCTTACATTTTATTTATCTTGTTATGACAGCATTAATAGCAAACAAATACACAACCATCTGTTTAATATTCAAAGTTAAAATAAGAAATATATGAAACAGTTCATCTCTCGCAGCAGTCACATGGTATTTTTGGAGGTGGATTTATAGGCATGAACTAGTAAATGTTATTGCAACTGGTTGAGATAACATTTATGTGTTTTTAACTTAAGTCAAACTGATTTCAAGTTAATCCCTGTGGTGTCTCAAAGACCAAAAATGGTCCAGTTTGCCTAACTGGCCTTCAGAACAGCAACATGCCCACCCGGATGCTTGGACTTCATGCTTCCAAAGTGCCTGGGAAAAACGGGAGAGTTAAAATATAAAACATGTAAACCTTTTGTGCCCATACATTTTCATTTTTGGTCAATTTGTACATGTTTCTCTCCATGTATCTGACTCTGACTCTTCATATCTCATTAGTCCCCTTCAGCCCCTCTTGTCTCTCATTCATGTTACCTCCAGCAGTTGTTTTCATGCTCATAGGCCTCCATAGTCTTGTGATTCGAGACTCCATCAGATCCTCCAACAGCAAGCAACAGATCATTGAACACCAGCAATGACACCTAACACACACACACACACACACACACACACACACACACACACACACACACACACACACCAATAGTTCAGTCATAAGTCCATTCCATAAATCAGTGGGTTAACATTAATTCAACATATGTGTGTGCTTACTAACTTGGTATCTCTTGTTATTCATAGGCTTGACAGGGGTCCAGCGGAGGGCATCAGAGTCATACTTCTCCGCTGTTTTAAGGGGCAGGCCCATGTCATCCCGGCCGCCCGCCACGTAGATCCGACCCAGAAACACGGTGCTGCCAGCGCCCTCACGCGGGGTCCGGAGTGGCGGGCACGGAGCCCAGCACCCGTCTGTTGGGCTGAACCGCTCCACTGTCACACATACAGAGAACATGTCCTTGTCACTGTCTTAGTTAAGTCTGATGTCTATGTGTTTGCTATGTTTGCCTCATGTTGTATGTAAATGTGATGTGTGATGTGCCTTGTCCCTAATACTTGTTTTACGTGCTGCAGAACAGGAACCTGCTGGAAATCAGCTTCTCACATAGTCAGGTCCATTTTTAAACTGTAACTCTGTTACTTTTGATACTTTCCTGTATAATAAATATGAAATAAATAAACATATGGAGCACATAATGAACACACGCATGTGAGTGTCTATGGCAATCTTTTATGTGTGCATACCCATGCACCAACACACACACCTATAACTCACAAGCACAACCAAGTTCCATTTCAGTTTTACTGAAGTTTCAAATTGTGGTATTTGTGCATGAATAACAGAGACATGTAGCCAAGGTGCTGTTTATTCCATACTGGAGCTGTGAGATATTGCGTGAGAGAGGATATATGTACTGTATGGTCCTCTCTCATTCGTCCTTGGTCCTCGTTCCCACTGATCTAGATAAAGAATGATGGAGCGGCAACAATGGGATAGTCTATCCAGTGTTCTTTATAGATCAGTGGAAACGAGCCGGAGGACCGAGGAAGGAAGGAAGGGTGGATAGATAAAAAGACGAATGAGAAGGGCCCTATGTGCACCTGAATCAAGGATGGTGTTCCCATCTGTTCCCCCTATGACGTAAAGCTGTCCATTCATGACCACAGCGGAAGCCCCAGCCCTCTTGTGCTGCAAGGGTGCCAACTTAGACCAGGCGTTACGGGAGGGATCATACCTGTACATGTAACAGACACAAACACACACACACACACACACAGAGAGAAACACATAAATAACACAAGGCATTAAATTGACCTTCATGTCAAAGCTTAGCGCAGCAAAATGCAGGAAGATAATACTAAACAGTGATTTCACCAAATACACAAAAATGTTCTATTTTTTTACCCCTCTGTATCAGTGTTTACTTTTGCATTTTTGAGGTGATGAGGAAGGCTATGGGTGGAAATTAGAGGGTGTGTGTGTGCGTGTATGTGTGGGTGTATTGCCTATTACCTCTCTACTGAATTGAGGTACGTGTGCCCGTCAAAGCCTCCAATGCAGACGAGGCATCCGTCCATCTCACAAACACACACTCTACTTCTTGGAGAGGAGAGTGATGGCAACTCACCATTCCACCCGCTTTGACCAGGGTCATACCTACACACACACACACACACACACACACACACACACACACACACACACACACACACACACACACACACACACACACACACACACACACACACACACACACACACACACACAAACCACAATTACACCAGGAGCTATGTAATGGCTGCTATAAAAGATTTTTATTATCCTAATAGCAATGTTTTTATACGAGGGTGTGCATTACTTGTGTGTGATTGTGTGAGGCATGTTCAGTGAGTATTAATAGAAAGCAATCTGTTGAGGATGGGAAGTACTGCTTGAACACCCCCAAAACGTCCACCTGTCACCTGGAATTCAGCGTGTCCCTGGCTGTAACTATGACACATGCTCCAGGCTTTTCTTTTAGACACATTCAGGGTCGCCATATTTATGGATATCGGCATACTCAATTGAGCGACAAGACTAAGACTAACAGCAAAAGTTAAGACAAGATATAGAAGGACATAGGATAGTGAAGTGTGTGAGGCAGTTAAAAGTGAGCTTTGATTTTCCTTGAGCCACACTTTTAAATGACTCTTAAGGTTCATATATGTCAGACATTCCCTTATTGCGGGGGGCAGGCTATTCCAAAATGTATTACCCTGTACTGACAATACTCCAAATGCATCTAAAACATATTACACAGTCCTCTTTGATAGAGGCCCTTGTATTTTGAAAAATGTCATTCATTGGGGGAGGGGCAAGATGATGCCTTGTATACAAAAAGACATACTTAAAAATGTTAAAATTCTCAAAACTCAATAGTTTCTGTTTTTTAAAAAGTTTTGCTGCAGGTAATGTTCTCCTAAATACACAGCTTCCTTTGTCCTCAAATAAGTAAAGGGTGTGTGTGTGTGTGTGTGTGTGTGTATCCTCACCTCTCCATGCTGCTAATACAAGTAATCTCGTCGGCACCGCCGACCATGTAGATAAACCTGCCGACAGCACACACTCCTGCATCTCTACGGTGTCGCATGACGGGCGTGGTCATTTTCCATTCGTTATACTCAGCGCAAAATTGTTCGACGGGACATAAGGGGTCATCTTTGCTCCATCCACCCACTTGACACACGGACACACACGGGCACACACACACACACACACACACACACACACACATATAAAGTCATCAGTGCTTTGCAGGATTCAGATTTGATGATGATAGAGTATTAATGATATACAGTTATTCCTAATGCCTGACAATTCAGAGACAATGACTCACCCACGTACACCACGTCTGACTGTGAGGATTTGCTTTTCCTGTTGCTCTGATTGGCTGGTATAGCAGAACCTCGAGGCTGTAATGAGCCATTAAGAGGTGTGGAGTCCAAGGCTTCTCTGCCCATTGAATCATTGAAAAAAAAATTACAAAGTTGAACACACAACCAAATTTGCTATTTTCATACTTCATGGTAGGTGGTGGAGTGTTAAAAACATGAGCCATCGTGACATTTTGACCTTGTAAAATAGACTGAATTCTCCAATCTTGTCTAATGTATCCGTTTTAGAATAAATTGATCAATAGGTACGTCACTGATTTTTCATTTATAGCACTAAGTAAGTGCCACAATTATGCACTTGCATTTTATGAACCGATTATATCAGTAAAATCAACAAATCAGTGTTAATACCTATAACAAGGGAGTCTTGTGTAAAAAGGTAATAAAGTCATATTATGATGCCTGAGGTCTCTAAAAGATGCAGTACTTACCCATTTTGTGTGTAGACGCCCATATCTCACAGTGTCCTGTGAAGACTGCTGTCCTTTGTCCTCCAGTCTTCTCGTCGCTCCCTGTCTCCTCTCTCATCACATGTCACTGAGGAATTTAAATGCCTGGGAACAGCAGTTAAAACAACATGCCCAGCTGACAGTCCACACACACACACACACACACACACACACACACACACACACACACACACACAGAAGGCAGAAAGACGAGAACTTGGTGAGACGTGTTTGATATTTTGGGATATCAAGAAGAGGGTTACAGAATAGGAAGGAGATAAAGAGTTAGCGTCCTGCACCAAGGACTATCTATCAAGGAGATGTTGATGGGGGGGGTCGTAAAGGTCATTTGTGTGTGTGCCCGCGGGTGACGAGATATTCCTGTCCTGACGAGCTGATGATCAAGTCCCTGGTCGCTCGTCAGTCATCATACTTCACATAATATCATCACCCATGTACTTGACACAGCCACTTATGTACACACATACAGTACCCGACCCCCCGGTCATTAAGGTCACGTAATAGAAACATAATCACAAAGGATCTTGAAGGGAAACCCCTCAAGTGCTCAACACATGGACAGTGATTCTATTTTTGAATTTTGTTAGTCTGAGTCGCAAAGCCTCAATATTCTTCTCAACTTGCAGGAGTCTACACAACGCCATCTATAGCAGGACTCGACTCACTTGAAGGACACCAGAGGAATGCTGCAGTAAAATCTAACCAGTCTTGTGGGTGTTAACATATGATGACTTAATGATGACTTTATGAAACGTCTTCACACTCGTGTGAAAGAATGGCCTAAAGAGAAATGCAGAGAGAGAAGGAAAAAGAGAAAGAGAACTGTTTTTTTTATATCATAACCTTTAAAATGATAAATATGTCCTCGCCACATGCAATGCAGCATGGGACATCGGATACCCTCTGTCTGAATGAGTCTCTTTTGGATGAACTTCGCATCATGAAATCTTAGCAATCCAATACACGGCAGGTGGTTGTCCACTCCCTGTATGTGAGCCAGGACACCATCACATTCTCACACCAGGCACCTTACTACACACTACACACTACACACACACTGACTCATCCACCCACTCACTCACACTTCTGGGAATACATTTGGCATAGCTTTAATACAAATTCCCATAGAGCCAAACTGGATCGTTTTTTCAACTTTAGTAAATAGAATTAGGTACGACACATGCATTATACTGTCTCTATGAGATGAATTGTACTTTCAGTTGTCAAATGTATGATGAAGTGTTAATGATCACAGTACTTCATGACATCCTGTTGACTAAAAAAGGACATATCAACTGTATCATAACATGATCTGTGCTGTGAGTCTTGTCTTTAACAGCTCAAATGTCTTAAACTCTTAAAACGTATAGTCCACACCTGCTCCCAACCCACATGGACTGACATTCCAAACATTGCTACACGCTGGTATATGAAGACTGTATTTCAACAGGATGACCGTTTGTAAGGCTGTAAATGGTGCTGAAAATGCAGTAAAAATATAGTATGCACAATAAGGTTTAATTACTGTCCCTCCATTTTTGCTGTGATTTACACACTATACATTGCTTGTGTTGACAGGGAAGGTAATGGGTAAATAAAGGTCAGGTAAAGGTCAAATGTGTCCAAGCAGTGATTTTATGTTTTAATGGCATGGCTGATGGCTTCCCTTGATAAATATGGTGTTGTGTATTGCAATGCAGTAGTGGTTTAGCCATGTGAACTTGAAATGGCCACATGGTTATTTCAGTCAAAGTCTTTCCATGTTCGTATGTAGTTGGTCAATATTTCTCAGGCAAATATTTCAATGCTTACTTTTACTACAAGTGCCATATCCAGATAGGTTGGTTGATTGGATGACTATTTGTGAATGTTTATTATTTTTATGTGATTTTAATTCCTTTTTTTGTGCAACATTGCTCTGAATAAGACCCTGTTGATGTGGAAATGCATGAGTTGTTCTAGGTAACTTGAGTAACAAAACCACACTTACCAGAACACAAATGCATGCGCAGACACTACATCAGCTCTTGTCTTGACTGTCTGGTATGTAGACACCGAGCAACAGGTGCAAACGTACTACATATGATCTTGGGGAGATAAATGATGACATGATCACCAACTGAATACAGCACACGTCCTATGTAGACATACACAGTGAAGGGTTGACATTGACTTTGAGAATTGCAACATTTTTTTTATCATGTCAAGAACCAAGACATTCACGACAGTTAAGAGCTATGTTAATGTGACGCCTGTCTTAAAAAGTATAGTCCATCAATCTATTAAGAATTAATTCAAGTGTATAGTAGAAGCTGTAAGCAATATCTAAATAATCTTAAGGTTTATAGCTTATGTAACTTACCCTGATAAAAACAGTTTATTGGATGGCTATTGCAAGAACAAATGTAAGTAAACAGAGTGAATATATTCACAGGTTCACAGCCTATGCGGTGCTGGGAAAAAGTATTTGTAAATGTATGATTACTGACAACCCTTTTGAATAACCATCACTTAATAGAACCTGTCTAGCAATGTGAAAGTCTCAAAAAGCAGCATGCTGCCATCTGAAGAAATTCAAGAACAGATAATAATAAAAAAGTCACTGACAAGTATCAGTCTAAGGCTCTGGGACTCCATGGTAAGGGCCATCATCTACAAATGGAGAAAACTCGAAACCCAAAGAGTGGCCAGCCTACCATAATTCCTCCAAGACAGCATCGACAACTCATCCAGGAAGTCACAAAAAACCAGACTAACATCTAAAGAACTGCAGGCTTGGATGAGTGTTCATGGTTCCACAATAAGAAAGAGCTGGGTGAAAATGGCATCCATGGAACAGTTGCAAGATGAAAAACACAGCTGACCAAAAAGAAAAAAAGAAAGAAGGTTCATCTCAGGTTTTTAACATCTTGATGACCCCCAAGACTTTTAGGATAATATTTTGTGTACTGGTGAGTCTTAAGTGGAAGACATGCCTTTCTGTAGTAGGTGTCTGGAATATATCTGGAATAAAGCTACACAAGCATTCTACAATAAAAGCATCATAGCGACAGTGTGACAAATATGTAAAAATAGAACAAAATCAGGAAGGCGGCAAAGACTTTTAAACATCACTGTATATATTTTATTCTCATATTAAGACTTTGTATGTGTGTTAGCAAGATTACAAAAAATCTCTGGGAGTAAAGGGTGAGTGTATTCTGATACTTACAGCTCTTTTAAACAAGATAGTTAGGACAGAAATGTCATATGACCATCTTAACAATTATCAAATTATTATATGTACATCTGGCATACTCAGTTCATATTTCTCATATAAAGCAGTCTATCCTACACACACACACACACACACTATCAGTCCAAGAAAAGGGAAAGAATTATTGTGTTGTTTTGGAAGAGGCGTTGTTTCATGATGTTGTTTTGTGGTTGGAGGACAGATGGTGATGCCAACTCCTGTGATCATCAATCAGAGGGACCTGGAAATACTGTTCCGATTTTCTGTCTTAACACAGACAGCGAGATCAAAAGGGCCTCCTGTAAACAAGGCAAACAGCACAACATAAGAGGAAGAAGACACTCTCACAGGTCACAGCACACAAATCATACACATGAACCGTTCTAGTAAAATATCTGGAACATAATGGCTATTTTGAAGACTTCAATGGCACAGGGTACAGGGTAGGATACTGATGGATGCCATCATGGGGTTTACAGTGTCCAGATCTGGCCCATCACAGGCCTATCAGGATGTACTTCCCACAAGTAAACAAGGCAGCATATTCTCTCTTACAGCTAGTATCGCCCACCTCCCCTTGGCCATTTAGTATCCATACTGTATTGCATTTTATTAATGTCCCTGCCACTGATGCGTCTCTGTCTCTTCCTCTCCTCTTCCTCACCTCTGTTCGTATGGTGCGACTGCCCTGCATGGGGCATGTGTTGAGATACAGGTTGAACAAGGAACTTGGGTCAGAAATGTCCAGGTTCTGATCAGAATCAACGCTAGCCTCCAGACCTGCCAAACCGCCAAACACCACTAGCATGTGCCTAAAAAGGAAGAGAGAACAGATTATGAGAATGGAAGAGGATGCAAGACAATAAGGCAATGCAACAAAAGCAATGAAGTAGTGTCCATGTTTTATACATCATGTCGTGGTATTACAAGTATACAGCCAGTTTCCTGAGCATGGGTTAAGCCTAGGCCTGAATGGAAAGATTTAACTTTTCTTTTAGTCTCAGGCAGGGGTCATCTGTTGACTGCATGTGACATAAGTTGGCAAAATAAGCTAATATTACTCTGTTGTGTCAGTTCTGTCATTTCCGACAGACCCAGGCTTAAGAAAAGGCTGAATCCATGCACAAGAAACCGACTCATAGAGCCTTAAGTAGTTGATTATGTGAAGTGTGTTAACCCTACTTAAAGGAGGCCTGAGGGAATATAGCAGAGAGGTAGCAGGGCTGACCTGAATGGGGATATTGTAACGTTGTCTACATGGCTTCCCTTCTCAGAGGTTCCAATAGTGACATCATAACCTTCTTTAAAAGGACATTCAGTAAATACAGCACCTGTATACACAACAAGAAGAATATTTAAAAGACAAATATGAATACCATACAAGCCATTGGAGTATTATTTCTATGCAGATATGCATACGCTTAGGACTGACATGATGAACATGGTGCTAACTTACTGAGACAGGAAGCAAGTCGGACAGTGTAACCCCAATAAAGCCCTTTTTCTGTACGGGGAACATGAGGAGCCACTACGACACCTTTATAGCGTTTACCACCTGCAACACACACACACACACACACGCACACACACACTTTATTATTTTATTTACACTGAGTTGACTGAGCCGAAGATAGAAAAATGGACAAAAAGATCCTACAACTCTTTCTAACCACAAATTTAAAAAAGCTGCCATCATTAAGCCTCTTACCGGAGTCCTGATTCTTGTCGAGTTTCACAGTTACTCTTAATCCTGGTTTAAGCTGCTTATCAATCTGAACCTCCTACAAAACGAAACACACACATACTTTAAAAACACATAGTGGCAGCAGTGGCAAAACACACTAAGTTACAGAAAGACCATGGAAATACACACACCTGCCTCATGCCACAGTCCACATAAGAGCCCTTTTCTGCCTTACAGGGTCGATCAAGGACCAGTCCTTCACGAAACACTGCCTCCTCATCCATCCGCATGTGATGCGGACTATCTAATGGATTCAAGAGACCTACACACAGACACACACATTAGACATATGCAAACATATACAGGACCATGCAGATGTATGCATGCTTGTGTGCTAGTCATATGGAGGGATCAAAAAGGGTGTCTCACCTGCAAACTGTAGGTCCTGATGTTTAGGAAAAAATGCTTTCCTCAGGTACCTGATAGTAGAGAAGAAGGTGTAATTACAAAACAAAGGTAAATATATTTTCTATACATCCTGTGTGTGTGTGTGTGTGTGTGTGTGTGTGTGTGTGTGTGTGTGTGTGTGTGTGTGTGTGTGTGTGTGTGTGTGTGTGTCATTATAATTTGTGGGAACCATCGAATTAGCCTCTGGGACTATACTTACTGTGGACACTCCAAGTACTGGAGAATGCGTGCAAGCTGAACACATGCTCGTCCCTTCTTCCCGACACCATTATACTCTCCTTCAGTGTTTCTTTAATGATAACAATTTAAGAAGGTTACAAAAAGGTTAGGGTTCAGGAACACACATCATTTTAAGAAGAGCTCTGGCCTGTACTGGATGATAAGCTGAGATTTGTGACAGACTTCAAAAAAATAAATACAAAGAGAGAAAAAATATACTCACTTCACATCCTCTCCTTGTTCATCAAACACAATTACTTCATCGACACAGAAGACGGTGCAGGCGCGCGCAATCTGCCCTGCCAGGTATGTGCGCAACTCAGGTGACTGTGCGTTGTCCAGCACAGAGCCCGGCAGCGCCACACTCAATGTATATGAGCGACCTGACAAAGAATAACAATTCTTATAAAAAAATATCTTGTGTCTGCTATTCAAAACACAAAAAAAGACATAGTCTACAAAATAATTGAAGAAATCACCTGGGACCCTCTGTGTAGATTATGCCAAATTTATATCTAAACATGTCTCTGAAGTGGGCAAGATGCTTACCATTACTCTTTTCCTCCTCAACCACCCGAGCCTTTTTTTCCTCCAGTTCCTTGATCTTCTGTTTCTCCAGCTGTGTAATGAGTCTTTCCTCTTTCCGCTTGCGCTTATCCTCCTTCCCTGGAGAGAGCACACACAGCTAAAGTTACCCTTCTGTTACCACTAGATCAATAACGTTGTTGATATGCTGCAAGTCTTCACACTCACGTTCTGTTTTCCATTTCTTCCAGTCAACTCTCTCTTGGGCCTGTGTTAAGAAAGTGTACATGCATATTTATCTACGTTTCTGTTTGAAACAGACAGTTCAGTTTGCGTAGTTAACCTTACAGTCCCTTGAAAACGTGTTTACGTCGGAGCCTAAACAAACGCTGTCTGTGCGGTTCTTCTCAGAGTATAAACTACAACACAAGTAGTGTAGAGACAACTACACAAAGGCTATTTCTTCATATTCAACAAGTTATTTACAAATATCAATAAAATCAGGCAATTACCTCTTTAGAAAGACTCCCTGGCTTCGTCATGGCATGTTTTTCCGACATTTTCACGTGTGTGTGTTTCCTTGAAATAATTCCCAATAGACACATAATGCAAACATTTGGGTTCCGCTGGAATCATTGATGTCTATCCCCGTATGATATAAATGCATTAAACTTAACGTGGTCAAATAGGATATTTTATACTTACATAACATACTGAAATACTTCTTATACGACATTTCACCCATTCAACAATATTTATCCAAAGTCCAAAGCGGCGAAATATCTCCAGTCGGATGTTTAGGATGTAACACTTCCTTTTCAAGCAAAGGCCTCCGGTGGAAAACATCATACACCGAGCCTTACAAATTCGTAACATAAATAGTGTTCCCCAATACGTCTTTTTTACCACCAGAAGAGTTCTACCGTTTGTTGGAATACCTGAACATTAAAAGTAATCATGGTAAGTAGAGATATAACTCGTTGTACACTTGAAATCGCTGTTCTTGTGTAGTTAGCCAAACATGCTATCAAGCGAAACGTGGTGGCTTGGAGCTCGTGTATGACGTTGGCTACAGCATGTTCTTCGATGTCTCTCTGGACTGATATTGAAGGGTGTTTTCAGAAGTTTTGTTTAAGTACGCAATTAGTATAGGTTACGATGTAAGTAACAGGCGACACAGCGCTATGTACATGTTCTAGTTATCCATTTGATTTGATTCAATGATAAAACAGCTAGCCTATCCGCTAGTGTTTTGTTTATCTGCAGCTGTTACTAGCAAGTTGTGATAGTGACGTAAACTTCGACTTTCAGAGTAAAGTGAAAAGCTTAAGTTACCTCTGGTTGTTTTGATAGTCTGGTAATGTTATAAACAATACTGTTAAGCGTTTTGACACGTTGTAGAAAATACCCTACTCTTTAGCAAACACTGTATGACGTCAACTTCTCTAAGTGCCCATAGTCCCATACCATTGGCATATGGTATGGTTATGTTATTTAACATTTTGTCCAAAGCGTCGTACAAATGACAACAATACAACGGTTACATTTCGCAGCAAGCTATTTAATACTTTAAGGTGGTAATACTACATAAAAGAGGATATCCATAATAAACAATAATGTCAATTCAATCAATAGCTTAATGAAAATAACTAACTAATTAACTGTAATATACCAACTGTGACACTTGAGAAACGCTTTACAAACTAGGTGCAGGTTTAACAGATATGCTTTTAGACCCCTTTTGAAAGACCTTAAAGTATCTCGGGAACGGAGAGCACTGGGCAACTACTGACAGATCTACTGGTATGATGAGTGTTGTTGTGGCTCAGGAGATTCACCTAGAGGAACATTTTAAAATCACTCAGAGAAATGTAAAAATTAAAGAGTATGTGAAGCGATTATATGACTGTGTGTGTGTGTGTGTGTGTGTGTGTGTGTGTGTGTGTGCCTAATGATAGTATTGCAAAAGTGAACAGAATATGCATTTACGATGTGTCAACAGAAGTTCACTTGGACACCATCCAGCTACACTTACATCATTATAGACTAGAGTAATATGAGCTAGCCTTATCTCAAGTGTCATTTGCTCAGCTGGAAACAAAATATCACATCATCCAGTAATCACTTACTTACTTACTTACTTGTGTTCAGATATTTCTGATACTGATTTGTCTTTTTAAATTTACTATATACATATTTTCTTCCACCTGATGTAAAGGCTAATGCCGTTTGTTTTTCCTATGTTTGCAGCCTCAGAACGAACACATTGAGTTGCACCGTAAACGCCATGGCTACCGCCTGGACCACCATGAGAGGAAGAGGAAGAAGGAGAGCCGTGAGGCTCATGAACGCTCTCACAAGGCACGCAAGATGATTGGCCTGAAGGCCAAACTCTACCACAAACAGCGACACTCTGAGAAGATCCAGATGAAGAAGACGTGAGTAACATGCTGGAAAAGGAGAAAGTTGAATGGAATGATTATGGGAATGTTGTAATGAGCATACTCACAACTGACTGATGAACTACTAGTGTGACGAGAGTGTTATTGTGGATCAGAAGCAAATCATTTACAGATATAATTAACATTGAGGGAAAACTTGCTGTGAAGGACCATGGTGCCACATGTCAGCTGATACACATTTCCCTTCAGAATTTTTTTTGTGTATGTGGATTGTGGATGGGTGGCATCTGTATGTTTCTGTTGCATATTCATGGTTGTGCGTTTGTCTGTTTGTTCTAGCCTGAAGATGCATGAGCAGAGGAAGAGCAAACAGAAGGATGATGAGAAGACACCAGAGGGAGCCGTGCCAGCGTACCTGCTGGACAGAGAGGGGCAGTCGCGGGCCAAGGTCCTCTCCAACATGATCAAACAGAAGAGGAAGGAGAAGGCTGTGAGTATTCATTCATTTTGAGTCATCACCCATTCATTTTGAACTCTCATATACCACTTTAGAAATACTCCGGCGACCCGGGTTTGATTCCCGCCCCGTAGTCCTTTCCGGATCCCACCCCTACTCTCTCCCCCTGTCACTCTACACTGTCCTGTCTGATTAAAGGCACAAAAGCCCCCAAAAATATACTTTAAAAAAAAAGAAATACTCATATAATAATAACTTATATGTAACATGGTGGTTTGGGCTCTGTTTTGCATTACAAGAAATGTAAATGATGTTGTTGGTGCGTTAAGTACTGAGGTTCTCATTCTGCGTTTGTGTGTTTCCAGGGTAAATGGGAGGTGCCCCTGCCAAAGGTGCGGGCGCAAGGGGAGACGGAGGTGCTGAAGGTGGTGCGGACGGGCAAGCGTCAGAAGAAGGCCTGGAAGCGCATGGTGACCAAAGTCTGCTTTGTTGGCGACGGCTTCACACGGAAACCCCCCAAATACGAGCGCTTCATCCGGCCTATGGTACACAGACTGTCCTACTCACTCTGTTCTTTTCTGTACAGCTTTGTCAGTAGAAAGCTAGTCAGTTGTGGTTTCTGATCAGTATGTCGATGGGGGCAGTTGAGAAGATTTAAGACCTTCTGCACACAGGGATCATCACCTACAAACTTGAAAAAACTCAGACTAATACACATTTTGTTGTTCTTCCTACACAGGGACTGCGCTTCAAAAAGGCTCACGTCACGCATCCAGAACTCAAAGCCACATTCTGTCTGCCCATCCTGGGTGTGAAGAAGAACCCCTCCTCGCCCCTTTACACAACACTAGGCGTCATCACCAAGGGAACAGTCGTTGAGGTCAATGTCAGTGAGCTCGGTCTGGTCACACAAGGAGGAAAGGTCATCTGGGGTGAGTGCAGCTGTGTTTATGGGTGCCTCTCATTTGGGCTTTTATACGTCCTCCCTCGCTCCTCGGGCCTCGATCCTCACTGATCTACATAAAGCATGATGGGGCGGCAACAATGGGATAGTCTATCCAGTGTTAGTTATAGATTAGTGGGAATGCCCCTTGAGGATCGAGGAGAGATGTTGAGAGGCAGCCTAAATGAAATGGGCCAATTCCCTGTTGCTGCTGTGTGTGCTGTAGATCTGCTGCTGATGGCTGAAGTTCACTATAGGAGAGACTCATTTGAATAACACACACCATATGCTATGCTGAAATTGAAGTTTAGCATGCCTGAAAAGGGCATAACAATTATGTGTCACGTGTTGCACTCTCTTATTACGGTCATTTGTTGTTTCAGGTAAATATGCCCAGGTAACGAACAACCCAGAGAATGATGGCTGCATCAATGCTGTGCTGTTGGTCTGATGGATCCTGTCTAAATTAACTGTACCTCCGAAAGCTGCCGTTATGCCTTCACCAGCACTGGGAACGTCTGGTGTCCTCCCAGAGCGTTTTGTAATCATTGGCCAAAAATGAGGGATTATGGGACACTGTCGTACAACCAGATGCATCTCAGCAACTTTTGGAGTCATTTCTGCAGTGGCATGTATTATATTTGAAAATGTTCTGTTTATAATAAAAAAAAACTATTAAATTGACTTGCTGAATGTGTCGCACCATTTTTAAATGAAAATTGAGTGTGGTGTCATGTCACTCTTATGTAGACACCGTCAAGTAAAGTCTAAACCATGGAAGTCCACATGGATCATGGATTTTCTCACCCAAAGAACACAGAAGGTGCCGGTCCACAAAAGGTTCTCTGACATCAGATACACATCCACTGGCTCACCTCAGGGTTGCGTCCTTTCACCAATGCTTTTCATCTTGTACACAGATGACTGCAGAACCGCTATCCTGATCGTAGTCTAGTGAAGTTGGCTAACAACATTGTTCTCCTTTCTATCATACTATCTGGTTCTGTCCAAGGTCACGGGCCTGTCCACAGTGAGTTTGTGGAATGGTGTGATGGCTCCTTTTTGGAGCTAAATGTTACAAAGAACAAGATGTTCATTGACTTCACCAAGCATGGAGGATGCAGGACTACAACTATGGGGAACCAGTTGAAGTTGTACATGAATACAAATACCTGGGCACTTCCATTGGTGACAAAACTGCGTTTTGACTCTTAACGATCGATTCTTGAAAATGTCATCAGTGGAAGTATTTCTTGAGGAAGCTACACTCATATGGAGTAAGCAGGAAGGTTCTCAACATTTTTATTTTCTCTTTTATTGAAAGTACTGCCCTTTTCATATGCTGATTTGATATCTGATCGAGGGTGGGTGGGCAATGTTTTTAGAACATGTGTACACAGTGCTCTGGAGGCGTTTCTTATTTTTTGATTGAGAGGGAGTGAAATTTCCCCTTGGGAATCAATAAAGTATCTATCTATCTATCTCTGAGATAGATAGATAGATACTTTATTGATTCCCAAGGGGAAATTTCACTCCCTCTCAATCAAAAAATAAGAAACGCCTCCAGAGCACTGTGTACACATGTTCTAAAAACATTGCCCACCCACCCTCGATCAGATAGATTAGCACAAATAAAAAACGACATGATTTTCGATGTCTCCTTACGGTAACATAATCTAAGCATATTTCATGGCCACGAGATGGCGCCATGGCACTGAACTTCGATTGATGTGTGCTAGCAGGGAAATAGCGCCATCTGGTGGCCGTGCAGTGCAATGGCGCCGTTAAATATGGAAATTACAGTACAGAATAACATTTTCTTCGTTTTCTTCTTTTCTTCGTTTAATCCATCTGATTGATTGTGTTTCTCTTTTTAAATGTCGTTCCTCTACACATTGTGATGTATCATTAACGTACCTTACATTGTGGCATTAAATATTAGCCTACTAGCCTATAGTGCTTTGCCCGAACAACATGATATTCCTAAAAAGGGAAAGGGAATAGGCATTCAATAATAACAATACGTAGCCTACAGTGTGCAGAATTTATGCAAGGCTGCATATGACATTTTTACAGATCGATCGATCGAATGTCTTCAAAGGAAGAATATAATAAAGATTAACTAGGCTGCAAATAACAAAGGGGATGGGGGGGCATTAAAGCAGTAGTGAAGTGACTGAAATATCTAAAAATGAATCGACCATCTAAATTGGGGGCGTGGTTCTTGTGATTAGATGGTAGAGTTGTGTAGTGCGACTTAAATAGATTAGATTAGATTTAAATTTAAATGGCAGAAGAATGAAATTCTTTGACCTTTGACCGATTTCCAAAATATGACCTTTAACACTTGACGTCATAGCAATGCGCGCCTATGATGAATACAGATCATAGACCTAAAAGAAATGGACAAACAGACTCCGTTGTTCTCTATGGAAGGGGGCTGAAACAAAATTCCGTTTACTTTCCGTCTTACTGCGCAGACTCGTACTCAGTTCGTAACGTTAGCCTGCTGTAACTCGTCTGATAGATCGAAAACGTCTGAAATTGTTAATGTTCGTTTTTTAATATTATTATTATGTGTACTTGCCTCTAGGTAATGCTTTACCATATCAAACAGTAGGCTACCGTAGGCTACACGCATTTTCACTGATCTTGCGAATGACTCTCCGTCATGGTTTTCGTGCAGGCTCACTCAGCTTCTTATCCAAACATTACGGGCGAACGTTAGCTTCCCTACAACAGACATGCTAAAATACTTCTTTACGGGAAACCAAGGTAATATACGGGGAAGAAGTGAATTAATTTTGCCTTCGATACCCTATATACAATACACAGAAGCTATAAGGGAGACAAAGGGCACATGTTATATGAAGTTATGGGATCGCAAAAAAATCTGAAATCTATGGCCGTCCAAGGGAGTTAGCAGAGTGTTGATCACCAGCTCATTTCGTGTTTCTACTTCCGGGAATATGCCTGCCCCCTTGATACAGATCAGACCCGATACAGATCAGACGGCTAGGAAATCAACAGGAGAGCAGTGCACAACGGAGCAGTGTCCGTTTGAGAGACTTCTCGGGTTTTTTTTACAAAACACTTTTTATTGGTATAGCTCTAGTCATTATCGTTGAAGAATGAAAGCATACATACCGTTTACGCTATGGCTGTTTTTAAACGTGTCGCTGACTGCTGCGGTCGAACCCATCAGTACTGGTATTGCTGTGGGCATGGCAGCAGCAATCACTGGCTTTCTTGCCAGTTATCCGAACTTGTTTTACCATTTCCATGAATGCTGCCGACCAGAGTGGATCTCTTTCAATAAGACACGTGAGTCTCATGGTTCCTACATACATGGATTTGTTTGCAATTGTACTGTGCTTTGTCTGCGACGCGACAGAGGTTCCTGAAATTGAAAGAGGAAATCCGTTGGTCTCTTGCAACATTAAAGACCTCTTATTTGAATGTTAAATTACAAGCTCAATATCGCAATGTGTCAATCAGTGTTCCATGCACTAGTATATGCTACATGCAGTATGTAGACTACTTGGGACACAAGACACCGTTTGTATTTCACTTTTACCCACCCAGTCAGTTTGGCAATTGGTCAGAACTGAGAATAGGATATAGAATGCACAATTCATCTGCACCAAATGAGTTCACATACCCTTCAGTGTTCAAGGGGCTCAACCTCATTTGGTCGTTAGACTACCACACACTAAGCAGACTTTATTAGGCTATGGTGGCTGTAGTGTGAAGGCCTTACTGGTGCCTTTTTTCTCTTGGCAGTCAATGTCCCCTTAACTGTCTTGGCTGTGTTGAACCATACAGCTGTATTCAGACTGGGTCATCTCTTCCCCTATTGGTCTGAACCATGAACATTTTGGCCATCCTCTCACCATGCATTGCAGGAAGTCCCATGTAGTCAATAATGTAGTTCCACTGCGGGAAGTAATTATTTAACAGCATAAACGAAATGTTTTCACAGTGGAACTGAAGATCCTTATCTTTGTCCCTCTGCATATCTCTGTGGTATCACTCAGACTGCTCTGGCTTTGCCTGTTCCCACTTTGTTGCCAGTTCAGTGACACATGTTGTAATGCGTGTCCTAGAATTCTGTCACATCTGTCTCAGCGTTCTTGGCATGACAATGGTATTGGTCAGTATTACCCTAGACCTCAAAATCAACAGGTAGAAGACCCTAATTTCCTGCATGTGGCAAGAGCCAGATGTGAAATGAAATTCAGGCCCTGCAGGTGGTTGAAAGGGCCCAGGATGCCATTGCGCTCTCCTTCGTTGTCCAATCTACGGCCACAAGGAAGAGGAATAGTGATGCAGTCTTGTTGAACTGTAAGCTGCGTTGTGTACTGGTAATAACTGGGAGATGATGATTTCATGTTGTAGTACCCAGAGTCATATAGCCATATATCTGGTACCTTTTTCGCATTATCACCCCAGCACTCTCCTTCTCAGATTCTGGAACACCAGAGCCTAAATTCCATCTCTGAGTGTGACCACAATGTTGAAAAACATGTTTCCTTATTTCTTTCCACTAGTTTTTGCAGTATGCAAGTCATTGTATGTCTTTCAGCGTATTTCAGTATGGACAGTTTCAGTCTGTAATGGCGTGCATTGTAGTGTGAAATATGTAGGTAATCATTTTAAAAAATGTTTTTGAAGAGGAAATATTTCAATATTTTCTATTCTTATTATTTCTTCCAGCAGAACACGTTTAAAGAAACCCACGTATTGGCTTCTGATGTTTAATAAATATCGTAACTGTCGCTTTAAATAGACGTAACCAGGAAGTGACCTAAGCGGTGGAGGCGTTGGTTATTATCGTTATTATGCAGAATCCTGTTGTTAGCTAGTAGCTAGTATATTTGCTCTGGTTAGATTCGTTTTACTCGTTATGGTTAGATGTAGGCATAAATGATTTCACTATTCATGAAATATGGGACACATGTGCGTCAATCTTCTGCGCTATATTTTGATAACCAGTTTCATTGTAGATTCATTCGAGCCAATAACAACCACAGCCTTTTTTGGAGCCGGGGCCTGTTACCTTGGAAATAAGTTATATAAAATTCTGTATGAAACGTGCGATGAGACCTGGATCAATTTCAATTCTTCTAGTAAGTTCGTATGAAACTGTAAAAAGTGATCTCTTAACATTTGAGTTTTGTAGAGATTGCACCGTATGTTACTGGTGTGGCGCTGAATGCCACGATGTATTGCAAGTGTCAAAGTGCATTTCTGTTTCAGTTTTGTTTCAGTTTCATTAAGTTCGTCTAAAAATTATTGCTCGGCTATGTCTACATGGTCTTTCAAACTGCGTTTGAGAGTCTCAACCTACCTCTATCGAAAGTTGAAAGTTCATGTTCACGATATGAAAACAGGCATCTCCTAAATTGAAATGTGACTGGTGGGTTGATCATTAGCCGCCTCCTGTTCTCCAAGGCATTTACTGAAGCATCATTATGCCTGTGAGCAGAAGACGGTGAAAAGTATCTTAGGTGAAATATGACATTAATTGTTTTCACACAGATCTGGAGTTGGCCTTGGACAGCAAGCTGTTTGGTCAGCATGTGGCGTCGCACGTCCTCCTGAAAACGGTGACCGGATACATGAGAAACCCGAACCCTAAGAAGCCGTTGGTCCTCTCTCTGCATGGCTGGACGGGCACTGGGAAGAACTTTGTTAGTCAGCTGATAGCTGAGAGCATCTACCACAATGGCATGAACAGCGGATTTGTGCATTTGTTCACAGCCACAGCACATTTCCCCCACCAGAAACATCTGGAAACGTACAAAGTAAGGGTGTCAAGCATGCACTGAAGTTAGTCTACATCTGCAAATGTCACAGCACACTTGTGCTGGCAGTGTGTCCTGACATTAATGTTCAATTGTATTTACCAAGTTCATGGAAATGTTCTCTTGGACAGGAGCAGCTACAGATGTGGGTTAAAGGGAACGTAACAAAGTGTCCACGGTCCATGTTCATCTTTGATGAGATGGACAAAATGCAAGCTGGCCTTATCGACAGCATCAAGCCTTACTTGGATTACTATGAGAATCTGGACGGGGTTTCTTACAGGCAGGCCATCTTCATTTTCCTCAGGTGAGTTGAACTTCTCTCATTCTATTCAGCTTTCTTGTTTTGTTTTGCCTCGAAAATATTTCACCCATGCGAGAGCTGTACTTCACACAGTTATCTTGTAAGAGTCTTGATCTTAACTCAAATCCTGAGAGGATATGATCTCTTCAAATTATATATGATTAGAGTTTTGGATACTGTTTAGAGACCGTTTCTGTAAAAGTGCACCCAGGCAGAAATGTGATCTTAATGCTGCCGTCTGGCAGATTGAGGGGATTTAACCAACATTTTACATGTACACAACTCTCATGCCCCTCCCCCACTAATTGCATTCAGGAAATTGGTGATGGGAACATGCCAGGGCATGTCAGCCAAGGCAGCATGCATGTATATATTTTACGCTACAGACTTCAAGCATTTCAAGATGATTATTTTGGGCAAAAGTACAGTCAGTCGTAGTTTTCTTTTATTTGATTGGTTTAATTTATTTTGTTTGTTTGTTTTTTGACTAACTGGTACGCAACATGGATCCTTTATGATCGAGTCCTGAATGTTTACGCTGTTTGTCTATGTGTGCATACAGTAATGCAGGGGGGGAGAAGATTGCCGAGGTGGCCCTGAAGTTCTGGAATGAGGGTCGAGACCGAGAGGAAATCAAGCTGAAGGATTTGGAGATGGCAGTCACCCTTTCTGTCTTCAACAACAAACAGAGTATGTTGTTACACTTAATTTTCTAAGTAATTTTCACTTATTTAATTTTGACTGAATGCATACAGGGTTGAATCTGAAAATCATTGATTGAAGTAGTGGAGAGTGAAAGAAAAGTATCCACGCTAAAGTGATGCTTTCCAAATACGTGTTTGTTCAGTTTGACTCTGTCTGTCTGTTCTCTTGCAATACTATGAACCAATTTCCCTCTTTTTAAGGTAGGTTTGTAAGATGGAGGTCTCTTGACTTATCTGTCCATTATTGCCCTGCGTTCTCCTAGGTGGTTTCTGGCACGCCAGTTTGATTGACAAGAACCTGGTGGACGTCTATGTGCCTTTCCTGCCCCTGGAGCTCAAGCATGTGGTTCAGTGTGGCCTTGCTGAGATGGCCGCAAGACAACTGGACATGGACCGGGATGTGGTGGAGCAGATGGCCAAAGATCTGAACTACTTCCCTAAAGAAGAGCGCGTCTTTGCCACGCAGGGCTGCAAAGTGATCTCCAGCCGGCTGGATTACTACATTTAACGGCTGCAGACTTGCAGCGAGGAATTTGTTTTAAGAAGTGACTTCTTGTCTGAAGGGGATGTGGGGGGGCATATTGTCCCTTCTCCCTGTCATACTGTTCCTATGTTGGATGTTGGGCGCATAGTGATATCACTGGACACACAGGATAATTTTTAAACGTTTTAACTGCAACACGTTTGTGTCTGTAATCAGAATACAGGGAGTTGGTCCAGAGTGAATGTATGTGTGTATGTATGTGGGAACATGATGTAAGAAGAAGTGATGGGTGCCTCAGATGATTGAGTGAATTGCCAAGGAAGGAATCAAGTGCACCTCAGCCATCACAGTGTCCTTCAATAGAGCATCTCTTGAAAGGTGTGCTCACTGCACTAAATCTGCTAATAACTGTGATGTTTTATGCTTCTGTCAATAAGGACTTAAATCCTCCTCCATCTTTATGGATGAGGATCAGCTTCTAAAGATTTACAAGAAAACTACACACCCAATTCAACTTTGATCGTGTTTGATTAAAATGGGATGGATGTAACACATTTGCCTTTTACTTTGTGTTTTTGTAATAGCTCTGTTGGAGGTTCAAGTTTCTTAGCCACTGTGCTACATGTCGAGTTGTTAGGGTTACATTCATGTGTTCTGTGTAGGGCAGAAATCATGCATTTTTAACTTGCAATCATGTTAATTTGGAATGGGAAATTAGATGAAAAGATTGTGTTTGCAAGGTATTAGAGCCCGGGTTGACAGGTTACAGCAACCACAGTGCCTCTGCCATGTCCGTCTCAGGCTTAGCTCAAACGGTGCTGCAACCGCATTTCAGCTAGAGAAGGGGGCGCCTGTTTTTTCCACCTCATGCGAGCGGTTCTGTTCAGAAATACACTGAAAAGACAAGTTTGAGGTTAAAAGGGGGAAGTGGAGGTGAATGTGTGCTATAAAGTAGCAGAAATAAGGTGACCACCATCCAGACTTGAAAAGGAGGACAAAGTTGTCAAAGTCACAAATTGGCCAAAAGTGAGGATCAGTTCTTTGCCTTCCTTTGAGTGATTCCACAAAGTTGTGGCCTTTTCAACTTTGAAATGTTAAAATGTGAAATTACTTAAATGATCGGCTAATTTAACGATCGGGCTCTACAAAGTATCATATACTCATGTCATACCTTTTCCAGCAATTATTATTTCCAGTAAGTATATACACAATAACCATGAATTCCTTGATGCAGTTTCACAGCCACAAGGTAAAGAAAATACAAGAACAAGGGGTTTGGTTTTGAAACAAGTGTTATTTGATCAGATGTACCACAGAACATTCCAAGAGTTTCATCTATGGGAAAACAATACAGCAAAAGTCAGTGATGAGAACCAAGTTTACATTCTCCTTGGCAGGCTTAAGTAGATAGCACAACGGCTCCAATCCATTCCATTTTGACAAGTCAAGACAGTTTACAGTTCTGCCAGTGTGTACCCTCCAAGGTATGTCTATAATCATAGTGGTTTTCCACTTTTATAGCAGGCAAATTAAGCTGCAGACCTGTAGCCTGAACTGACTCAGAAACAGATAGAATGACATAACAATGACACCTGTTCATCTTTTTTTTTTTTTTTTTGGTTGTCTGGCTTGAGTTGTTCATTTGTGTTACTCGGGGATGCTAGCATACACTTGAGAGCTTAATGCGGTGAAGGAGCATTAACGGTGCCGTGGCTATAATGTCTTATTCCAAGGGTGTGGCAGAGGTTCCAAACAAGACATACCACCTTTAGGGGCTACTTTCTTACTTTTCCATCTTAATCTCATCCATCATAACAGTTTTTGGTGGCAGTGAATCTCAGTTGAAGTCCAGCATAGGAGCCAGTTGTTGTACTGTAAGGGGGTGACATCATCATTTAATGTGCAGAAAGGGAATTTTGTTGACAGCGATGCTAAAAGTATACATTCCAGCCAATAGTAGAATTACACAGCAGTTCTCTGTCCAACCATAGACTGTACAGTCTATGTGTCCAACCATACAATCATTTGCCAGCTTTGACTCTCTTCACATTAAAATGTCCCACGGTAGTCATCCCACCATGAACACTGCCACCATCATGGTTCTAAACAAAAGTGTTTCTGAAGGCATTGCAAATAAATGCTCTGCTGATGCATGCCAGAGGTGTCTCTAAAGTCTCTTCTCATATCAAGGAACAAGCACAGTAGAAACAGTAGAGTACCAACCAGGTGACATTAATACTGAATCACGAAGGTTTAAATGCGCGTTACTCTGAGGCTACAGTCAGGATGCCAGCAGCAGTGCTGCAGCAACATTCCATTACAGTATTGCCTAGGTAACACGGTGGCACAAACAAGCCCAGCAGCAGACATCTTGAGGCCTATTTCAAGTAAGTGGCTTCGGGACAAACCTGGGTTTGCCACAGAACTTTGTACTTGAAATAGCTGGTCAGCTAAAAAACACATGTACTTACAAGGGTCAGAAAATTCACAGCGACGTAATGGTCAAGATTTTCTTTTGTTTGCTTTTACAGCAGTCATGTTTTGGCAGAGTGAAGAGAAATATTACAAACATGTAAAAATACATATTTAAATCATTCAATTAGCATTTTACTTATTTACAAAACACGTTTACAGTCCTCATGGAGAGGGGGGCAGCACATTCTTTCACAGTACCTAATTTCAATCTATAAAACTGGGTGACCGCAATGTTGATGTTTTTTCTTTAGATTTTTAGTTGTTGCCTAGATGGATTTAATGAACATTCAAAGTGGATTTGAAAAGTGTGAAGTTCACTCACCCTGAAAGTGTCGGATTTTTAGGAAAAGTCTCTATGAGCTGCCACAGGTCCTCCCAGCCTGAATCTGAAAGCATCTCCCACACCTCTACCCTCAGGAGGGAGGCCTGGTACTGCAGTGAAAGCTCTGTTTGGTAGTATCTATCTCCTCTGTGTTACTCTACATAACCCTCAGAGACATTCATTAAAATTCTGTTCCAAACACATCCTGCCATCCAGCTGGGTCCAGTTTTATGTTTTTTTTACCAGGTGGGATTGGAGAAGGTGATGTTGTAGAGCTTGGCCCAGCGTGAAAACACCTGTTTTTCGGTGATGAAGCGGTGGTGGTTTCCACGACGACCCTTCTCATTCTGCATGTACATGGCACATTCGTCAGCCCCGCGAGGCTTGTAGTAGTGATACGGCATGCGCTTTGGCTGCTTCCGTCTGGAATGCAAACATCAAAGGGTTGCCGTCAGATCAAATGAAACATGGCAGATGTATTAATATTCACATGAAGCAGCCTCAGTGGAGGGACCCGCCTGGGCCGTGCAAAACTCAACCTTGTTATCTTTTCTAATTTCCACAAAACCTGCACCATAGTCCACTTTCAATTGCAGTTTTATTCATAAACAAGCTCATAAACTGCTACACTCCATTTGTTACACTCCCTTTGGTAATTCTGAGGTGCGTTCAAATTCGCAAACATAGGCGAACGTTTGCCAACAGTTTTCCGTTAGCCTTGAGTTTTCGCAAACAGTCTGAGGAGGTAGTTCTTTGCGAACATACAGTGGAACTGAATGTGAGTTTGACAAAGGTAACAGTGCAATGACCATTAGAATGGGATGTTAGCAACAAATCGACATTTTTTTTTAACTGAAAACATGTTCACCACGAACGTTCGCCACTGTTTGCCAAATTTGAAAGCACCTCAGCGCTCTCTCTCTCTCTTTCTCTCTTTATCTCTCTCTCACTCTCTCACACACACACACACACACACACACACTCTCTCTCTCTCTCTCTCTCTCTCTCAGACCACCACACTGTTGCATAACTACTCAGTAAAATGGCAATCCCTCCAGCAAATGGAAGTGCATGTAGAAAATGAGGGTTTATCTTTCCATGATTCAACAATAGACATACAGTAGAGTGCATTCATTGCGTAAGAAAGGTATCATGATGAATTTTAATCAGCTTTTGGCGGGTCAATGCTTCTAGGAAACCTGGCTGGCATCATTTCAAGCATTCTCTGACCCATCAATTAGTAATAACATCGTATTTCACACTTGTTAGTACTGCTTCACACAAAAGAGATCACTACCTAAAACTGAAACACACAATCTTTTGCAAGATGGCCTTTAGATGGTCTTGTAAGCAAATTGACACAAATTGTAAATGTAAATCTAAACGTAAACTGAAAATGTAAACTGAGCAGCACAGATTATCTTCAGGTTGTGGATGTCTCCTTACCCACAATAACTGGGTGGCACCATTCCATAGACTTTAATATTGTCACACAGCTCAATGGCGATCACCATGGTGAACCAGCCGGTGCTGAGCCAGGAGCGAGACTTCTCTCTGTGGCAGCGCAGTACAGACAACAGGAAAGAAAAGACAATCACCAGAAAGCCGACTTCCACCTCTCTAACAAATATCAGACAGTGCAGCAGATGCAGTGTTTATCCTTTCAGTTGAGGACATCCATCCTATACAAATTACAAGTAAGGAATATTGTATTGTCTGTTGGTTGGTCGTTATTGAAAAAAATAAGCCCCCGACAGCAGCATTCTGACAAGCCATAAAACAATAATATTGTGCATATGATAATGTTTAAAGGAATTGAGCTAAACATAAAAAGCTGATATGATATTTTGAATAATATTGAGAAACAATGTGAAATATGTATGATTTGAGAGTGAGAGGTTGCTCTCTACTACCTGTCTCGGCCAGTTTCCCTCTGGAACAGTGAGTCAAACTTCTTCATCTTGCTGGGGGTGATGGTGTAGAACGACACATTCCTGTAGGTGGCGCTAACCCTCTGGATGAGCCGGAACAGAGTGCCCTTCGCCTCCTTCCCAATCTTGGTCGGTGGACCCCAAAAGATCATGGACATGTCGGCGGACACGTTGAGGAACTCGGCGGGCCTGCGCACCACGCGGAACACGCTGGAATGCGCTACCACGCGTAGGGTGGTGCGGTTCCCCACGTCCTTCTCAAAGGCCGAGGTGGGGGCGTCATTCATGCGGATCACACATTCAGAGCTGTCAATCTCAGGGCCCACACCGCTGCCCAGCACGTGGCTGGAACTGGTCACCAGGGCACACTGGCCACAGCGCAGCAAGAGCGTCTGCAGATACATTCACACACACACACACAAACAGCACACACAGGCACACAAAGAAAGTAGCGCAATTGCATCAGCACGCATGGGTAGGTGATGGACGGCAATCACATATCCCATTGTGGGGTTGACAGATGAACATTTATGTCAAAGGTAGGAACTAAACAGGTAAATATCAGAATAGTATATAGAAATAGCAATCATTCTTGAATCTTGCAATACAAAACCATGGGGAGGTTTATAGATATGTAACCACTAACTAACATGCACTGTAAGTGTACATTCTTTCATGTCCATAATTTCATGTTCTCTCATCTCCCTAATTTCAAATGCCTGAAATGTAGGCTACCTTGTTTCCAAAGACCGGAACATATGCATCTCTGGTGGCCCATCTTTTCAGGTTTGTGTTTTTGGACATGTAATGATAGTTCCCTCCTCCGACAGCACTGTACAGCTGGTTTCCGCTGTTGGAGCTGTAGAGGATGAGCAGTGTTGTGAGGAGGAAGATGGCACCGAACACCACCATCCGCTGACTCTGATGCCCTGGCTGTTACCATGGAAACAATCAAACAAGCACAGGGATGTGTTCAGTGGTGCATTACCTTAAAACTGTGTTGAGTTACAAACCAGCACAAGAAAATGTGTGTCGAAAATGCTCTCTCTATACAATTAAACAATAGTCTAGCGGTACCACTCGTATGAGACATGAAGTTTGGTGCTGCTCTTAACTACACTATCTTTCTGAATATAGAAACTAGCTTGTCTCCTACACCCAGTGCTGTTTGGAGTTTGGCGGGTGTGTTATTTAGCTGCCAGTTCTGATGGCAGCTATCCAGTAATGCCATAACATGCCGACTGAGCAATATACTGCCACATTATGTCATCCAATTGAACTCCTCGATTTAGAATATCTGCAACAACAGCTCTTTTAGACATTTTAAACATTTGTTATAAATGGTTTGAAAATCAAGTGGAATCAAAAGTGAATTAAGTCAAGGCTGGCCTGCTTAATAGGCCACTGAGACAACCCAGCTCAAATATAACAGGTTTACACTATCATACATTAGCAAGTAGGCCAGTTAAAATCCTCACCTTTTCAACCAAAAGAAATCCCATAGTTCCATCAGAGAGGGTGCAATCACATTTTCATATCTTCTTCTCTGTTTCAGCAAGAGAGAGGAACGAGAATTAGTCTGGTTATGACTGCGTAAGAATTGATAACGTTTACAGATCGCATCGGCTTCAAAACATGCACCTCATGTGGCTCATGTGATGATGATATTCTCCTCTTTTCGGCATGATGGTCAATAGGACACCGAGAGACCGTGCTTTAGAATCCATCCTATGACAGGCCCTAATATGAAAGCGGAGACAACTGCAGACCGAAAGCATGCATATGCCGCTATACGACAATTTGTTTACACAACAAGATGTCATCATCTGAAATAAATATGTCCATTACTGCAATCGTCGTTCATCGCCGTTAAATACTTTAGAAACAGCAGGTAACATGGGTGGCAAAACATTGAATAGAGCGCGTGAGAGGCTGGATGGCAATCGTCTGTGACTGCTATCATAATTTTGTGAGCAGCTTGTCTGGACATGGCCGCCGCATCTCTACTCAACATCGAGATCAAGGCTGCTAAGATATCGGATAACAGAGTTTATCGGATTACGTTAATAATTATCTGACTTACCCCGACATACTAACAAATCCCTCTTCTGCAGGCAACATCAGGAAACCTGCTTCACGTCTTTCTGCATCTGCGTAGTTGGGCTCGAGCTGTCTGCGTCATCGTGATGAAGCCATACTGCGGTGTATTAAAATGCAGGGAAATAACATTGATGAATCTGAGCCACGAGTGCACCGGTAAAAGCAAGACGATAAAACTACGGGAAATTTGTAGGAGTGGTTCTTATAAATGTAGGCTATTTGCCGCTAGGCTCGGGGTTGAGACCACTTGTTCAGTCTCGTTTCATATGCACATACAATTGTTGCCCCTGCACGCCTTCAGCCAATGGAATATAGGCCTCTCGTAAACATGATTTACGCAGTCTCTCTACAATGGCAAAATGTAGAACTGCATGTTATTTGGCCAATACCTCTATTAGCACTATTCCAGACAAGTTATGCTGTTATTTCAATTATACAGCCATTCTAGGCTACTGTTTTTTTT
This sequence comes from Sardina pilchardus, assembly GCF_963854185.1. Lineage (NCBI taxonomy): Eukaryota > Metazoa > Chordata > Actinopteri > Clupeiformes > Clupeidae > Sardina > Sardina pilchardus. Next base: position 27,093,072 of record NC_085007.1, read on the forward strand.
TTATTCATTTTTTTTAAAAAAATCTGAGGTAGCCTAGATATATAGGCTAGGCTACTTTATTGATCCCCAAGGGAAAATTCAAGATTTGATCTGAATTTTATCGGACCGGTTAGGCCTAGCCTACTTATTCAGCATCATCATAATGACCCATAATTTAAAGTGACAACCTGGTTAAATTGCATGTAGCAGTTTTACTGAAAATAATGCCAATCATCACAGTATAGTTTTACCGATACATCAAACTACACAGCCCTAATAGAGAGCCGAAGTCCCGCCCCTTCCGATTGCCTCCATGGGACCTATCTTTGGATTTTTTTTCAATGGCAGTCAATGGAGAAATATAAATTATTTTCTGGTCCCGATTGTCTTGTGCCTTGAATTACCCATATGATGTTTGTCAATTTTAATGACAATTTTTCATGTAAAGACATTTGAAAAGTATGTCGTAACTAGTGAATTACAACATTGTGAAATATCGTGTTTCCAACGACTACAAACACATCAGTCGCGTTAGTGACGTTAGACCAATTCACAGCCACGGGCGCCAGCAACAGGTCTTATTTGAGCTTCCCCCTTGCCGATGAAAATATCATGAGTCAGAGGATTAAACACATCAGATAAGTTGTATTTCATTCATAGACTGTACAAACACTACTGTTAAGTGACTTAGCTGGCAGCAAGATGTAACCGTTAACTAGCATAATAGCTAGCTAACTAGCCAGCCTCTCGTTTGCTAGTTGGTGGCTCAGTTGGTGACGTGCATCGTTTGAGACGAGAAAATGTAGTCCACTGAACGGATTCGCACAAAACTTAGATAACTTTTAAAGTCTAATGAAAAACAGAACTTTATTAATGTGAAAAATTATCTTTTAAATTCCCACACATCATATGTGAAATGCACGGTCCAACTCGAACGGGACCAAAAAATAATTGTTATCTCTCCATTGACTCCCATGCATAAAAAATCGTAAAATAGGTCCCATAGACCGGAAGTAGAAGGGCGTGACTTCGGCTCTCTATAAAGAAGATCAGGTGTAGCCTACATCCAATTATATTAGGTCCGACAAGTAGGTCAGAGAGGTCAATGGATGCATCTTGGCATCTTGCAGCCGCGCAGCACATTCAGAGAGAAAGCAAAATTCATCCATCCTACTGGTCATTCAGCAACATTGTCGCGTTCCAGTCTTCAGATCTCGAGCTCTCATTGGTAGACACTGGAATCTGTCAACGAGTAGACAGCATCGCGTGGATTCAACTCCTCATCTGGAATCATAGGTTAGTGTGTGAGACGCTCTGGGAAGATGCCCTTCTACTGTACTAGATGAACGGGAAGGCAAAGTGAGTAATGTGTACTTAATTTGTAAATCATGTTAAGTGAAAGGTAAACAGAAGTACCATTATGAGACATTATCGTGAGTTGACGTTAGAGTAGCAAGGCAACGTGATTTGGCTAATAGCTAGCTCAGTTTGCTAGTTAGTTAGCGAACTAGCATGTACAAGACCTGCATTGAAAACAGAGCATTTGGAAGTTAATATGTTGTATTTCTTAGTGTAACATTGCGAATATCAAAATAGGTGGCCGATTGATAGTAACTGGCGTGAAAGCGGAGTTGCCGATTATCAACCGCGAGCTTGCTAGCTAGGCGGCAATATCCCCTTTCAACTAACATTAGGTTATGGCTAACGCCTGTACGGTTACACTTGACGCTAACTTTGATAGTTAATGGTCATAGATGTTAAGTCACATCAGGATTGTTCACTTCGGTGTTTATATACATTACATCAAACTGGGTCAAGTATTTATCAATCACTCGTCTGTGATTTACAGTTGACGCTAGCTAGCTTGCTAGCCAACTTTACGTGGTTGCTGTGCCAATGTCATTGCGTTGATCTTTGCTGTAGTGAGCACCATGCAGCAGCTGTACCGGTGTCATGTGGCCGTCCTGTTCACTCAACTTCTACGTTAAGCATAATCGGAGTGGGTTTTATTAAATCATAGTGTTTTAAAGGCATTTTTGCTATTAGTTGTCTGCGTTGACCAAGGGCATGCTGAGATGGACCATCGAGGTGTTTGTTAGGAAGATTGTTATCACATACAGTATGTAGGGAGCAATGCGGTCACATTTCAGTGACTGATAAGAGTTCGTTAATGAGTACTTAGTTCTGACATTACATTTAAATGTTGTTTAATTTTTGGACTGGACAGACATTTGGTGTTGTTGCTTCAGACATGTTCAGGTGACTTCAGGTGGGTGGAATATGCCACTGTGATGCCTAATTGAAAAGTCATTACGAGGAAATATTTGCACAACGCTCACTGATTAGATAACATTGTCTCAGATGTGCTCTGAGGTACTCATGTTCCACAGTTGACAAACAGGGCTTTGAGATCTAACTGAAACACACACATAGCGTGTGTGGTTCACCTCACTTTAGTATAATGTCCTTTGTTCCTCCTTTGTGATGCCACTCACAGTTAGTCATCTTGTTGCTCCGTAGGAACGGCAATATTGGTAAAATGAAGGCAAGGGCCCAGTGAAGAGCCACAGGCAACGCAGTGACCGACAACCAAGCTGAATACCAACCCTTTTAAGGGTCAGGCCTCAAGGAGTGCTGGCGTGGCAGGAAGGTGTGAGCTGAGATGTCTCTGAGACAAGCTGAGGGCATGTCCATCATGCAGGCCCTGGCTATGACGGTGGCTGAGATTCCGGTGTTTCTCTACTCAACCTTTGGCCAGGTGAGTTTACTCACTATGCACACATGCACATGCACATGCACATACTCATACATATAGATAGACAGAGAAAGGTTTCTTCTGGCCACATCAGTCAGTCAATAGCAGACAGCCTCACAAATATGGAAATTCTGTTTTTAATGCTCCATGTCTCTCTTACACACCTCATAAAACCTCCTTGTCCTCGACGTGCTAAAAGAAGTAGCTATCATTGTGTTAATTGTTCATCCATTTCATTTGCCTCTTTCACACTCTCGCACTCTCGCCTCGAAACCTCTAACCTGGCTCTAATCTCCCCTCTTTCCTGTCTCCCTGTTCCTGTCTCCCTGCTCCCATTCATGGCTCCACTACTCTCTCCTCTCCTGTCTCACCACCACCACCCCCTCTTCCAGTCCATCTTCTCTCAGCTGCGCCTCTCTCCCAGCCTGAAGAAGGTTCTGTTCGCCACCGCACTGGGCAGTGTAGCCCTGGCGTTGACTGCCCACCACTTGAAACGGCGTGGCAGGAAGCGGAAACAGCTGGGGTCTAAAGATGCCCAGAAGACTGTGCCCATACCGGAGCTGATCCGCTCGGGACGGCCCACCTCCCTGAAGAGAGGTCAGTTTGCTCAACAATTTGTTTAATGTCATGAACTAGTGTTGTATCATGGAACCATCAGTGCTATGGTCCTAGGATCTCCCGAGGATTGAGGGAGCACTGCAGTCCACTACTGATCAAATCTTGATTGTGTTTCTTCTGGGCGTTTGAATTGTTTGGAGGGTTGATATCATAATAATAACCACTGAACTCTGAACCACTGAACTGATGTTAACATCACTGACACACAAGCGTCATCCAGAGCGTGTGGTGTTTAGAGAGAGAATTGAGTGGCTACTGGAAATTAGTGTAAATGTAATTTTAACACAATCATCTCTTCTCATTCCTGTAGTTGAGATTTGTTGAAAAAATTAAAAAAAGACCTCCCTCCCTAACATGATGTGTAATTTAATCCATTGTAGTCAGTATTGTTAGGTGGTAACCACATGTTTTCACAGGTTTGTTCGCTATGGCAGTATCATTGTGTGTTATGGTTGGTTGTGTGTAATATATTGGGTGCTTGTGTTAGGGTCTGCACCGGGGCGCCAGATTATGAGCCCCAGCACTCGCAGCCAGGACACCGTGAGCAGCATCTCCTCCCTGGCGCCCAGCAAGCATTCCAGTTCCTCACACAGCATCGCCTCAGTAGGTCACTCTCTCACACACTCACTCATTCAGTGCCACAGTATCTCTTCTGCAGGTAACACACACACACAAATGGCCCCTGACACATCCACACACATGCTTTAGCTTGTCTAATGTGGTTGGTTTTGTGGGCCATTGTTCTATTGTAGCTTTTCAGCATGTACAAGGTTGTCTCATTAGTACAAATGTTTTTTTTGTTGTTGTTGTTGTTTTTGTTAGATGCGTGTACCTACTTCTCCCAACCTTTCGCCCAGTCAGTCAATGCCTTTGGAGGTGGCAGCTCTAGCCGAAGAATCGGGAGTAATAGAGGATGTCAATGCAGAGAACCTTTACCTTATGGGTATATAATCCATAGATATATCCGTTATTTATTTACATGCATGTCCATGTGAATTGAGATGTCACCGTGACAAAAATTGAAACTACTTGAGCGTTCTCTTTTTTTCTGTTCCTAGGTATGGAGTTGTTTGAGGAGGCTCTGCAGAAATGGGAACTGGCCTTGAACATCCGGCATCGCTCTCGCTCACGGAATGACTCTTCTAGCAGTAACAGCCTGGCCCTGCAGGGGGCAGCAAATGCATTTCCAGTAATGACACAAAAATACAGAAAACCTTCACATTCACCTTACCCCTTCACAACAAGTATATAAAATTCAGATTGCATCTTATGCATTGATTTATAGCTGTACCCTACAGGAAGTAGACTGTGGACACATAGAAACCACAAATACACTTCATATATTTTTCTTCAGAGGACCATACTGACTTAGATTGCTTGTTTATCGAGCATGATTTCAATTGTGACAGTAGTCTCTGTTCAGTTGTAGACAGCACTCTGACTGAAGGTTATAGCATAAGGCTACGTTTATTAAGCCATAGTTAGTCAGTACTTAGTACTTAGTAAGTAGTACAATAACTAGATAACACAGTGCCTGGAAGGTATTAGTTGTATGACTAGTATTGATTTGTTAAAGGTCCATGTGCTACCTCTATATATGGTTGGTATGAACACATGCTGCTTGGTCCTTATCTATGTGTGTAAATCTTCAATGCCAGATTGAGATGCGAAACACACAGTTTGCCCAGAAGCTTGAGACCCTGCTGCACAGAGCCTACAACCTGCAGGAAGACTTCGGCTCAACCATCCCTCCTGACAGCCTGCTTGCTGATCTAGGTATGTGACCACACACACACACAGGCAAAATACCGCATCAAATAAAGTAGATCATGCACATGTTTATTTTCTGATATTTATTTTCTTTGTGTGTGTATGTGTGTTGTCGTGTTTGCCTGTGCTCTTCAGAGAGTGAAGGAACGCTGATATTGCCAAACATCGAGATCTCCAGTCGATTACATGACGACGATGCCACAACAATTGCATCGGATGAGTCCTTTTTCTCTGCCGCAGAGGTTAGCTCTTAAACCTGTCCCATTTGTCTCTCTCTCTTTCGCCCTCTCACTCCTGTGTTTTATGCTACTCAGTTGATTTATGTGTGTGTGTGTGTGTGTGTGTGTGTGTAGTGGTTTGATTCTCTAGAGGAATGTGTATATCAGCCCCTGCGACCATCTGCACTGTATGAGGAGGCTTTGGAGCAGGTGCGCGAGAACAATGTGGTCTGCAGATCCCTCAGGTGAGCCCTCATTGGCCAGCAAATCATCCACATACCAAGGCAGCCATTCCTTTAATGGAGAATGTATGTTCACTCCAGGCATTCAGTAGGAAAACCTTATATACTCTTGACCAACCCCTGTCTGTTTTGTTCCCTAGGACAGAATTGTTGGAGTGCTATAGTGACCATGACTTTCTAGCCAAACTACACTGCATCAGACAGGCATTTGAGGTAATCAGACAAAGTGTCTCTTTTTGTGGATGTTGATATATGTACATGTAAACATATATAGCCATCTTACTCTGGGTTTGTGTTGTGTGTAGGCTCTCCTTGTTGATGAGACCCATCGGACGTTTTTCGTAGAGACAGGGAAGCAGATGATTTCTGGACTCATGGCCAAAGCCAATAAGGTGAACATGGATGAGGTCACTCTGTCCTTGTTTCTCTGTGTTTCGTTATTTCTTTGCAGTCAGCGACATAATCACCTAAGTGGATCATTGAAATGAATGCTAAAAATGAGGTGTAATAGATTGGTATTTGTATTCATGAGTTGCGCCACAATGGAACATAGGAATAAGATTGTGCTCCTCAAGTAACTCAAGTAAGTGTTTGAGATAAACTACAATTTCGCTCACTCTCATGTCTTGTTTGTCATGTCATAAAAAGTGATATGTACTGTTGGAAAAGCAAGGGTCCGACCACTGAGTCTGGTGGTATGCCTTAACCCTTTCTCCTCTTGTGTGTCTCCAGAGTCCAAAGGCCTTCCTGGAGAGTTATGAGGAGATGCTGCTCTATACCCAAAGGGAGGAGACCTGGCCCACTACCAAGATGGAGTTAGAAGGACGAGGGGTCAGTGCAGTTTTGTTTCAGACCGCCTCACTCAGAGTTATGTCTAATGGAGAGACTAATGTGTATCTTTTGAAAAGAAAGTGGGAATGTGGGTTTTTGCCGTGTTAGGAGGCTTTGCTAATTAATAAACAATAACTGTACTTTTCAGTTGTATACATAGCTGCAGTCAAATTGTATGTCTATTTTTTACCAATAATTACAGATGGTGTATTGGAGGTCATAACAATAGCTTATTCATCCATTTCTACTTATGTACTTACCTCTGAATGCAGGTGGTGTGTATGAACTTCTTTGACATTGTTCTGGACTTCATTTTAATGGATGCCTTTGAGGACCTTGAAAGTCCCCCTTCATCCGTTGTTGCTGTCTTGAGGAACCGTTGGCTATCTGATAGCTTTAAAGAAACCGTAAGTGTGTTGCTTGACTTGACACACTTTTGGTGGACCATTAAAGTAATAGGATGAGGGATTAACTGTATGGTGGCATCAGGCTTAGTGTGTCCAAATTCACACACCCATTAGTCTCTGTTGAATTACTCACGAGTTCTCAACACACAAATAGCACATGAGTATCACATGAAGCCGCATAACTTCAGCTTATCAATGGTATTAGCTGCTAGTTGCTGTGATTGCTCTGAGTTTGCGAGAAAATAAACTTTTTGATTTTGCATGACATGTAATTGATCTTCACACCCATTCATTCTCATTGCAATAGCTCACAAATTCCTCTACAATCTGTATTGTTATACATCTTCAGATATGTGTAGCCTAGACTGTCCTGAAACAAGATTTAAGGTTGTAGGTTGTAACATTGCCCTGAAAATAGCCAAGGCCCATAGTTAATGTGTTTCTCCCTGTTGTAGGCTCTTGCCACAGCTTGTTGGTCTGTACTGAAGGCTAAGAGGCGTTTACTGATGGTGAGTAAATGAGGTTGTAAGCTACAATTAATACACACACACACACACACACACACACACACACACACACACACACCTACTTGCTCCATACAGTTTCAGCATGGCATTTACATTTCCTGTGATTGTTCAGGTCCCGGATGGGTTTATTTCCCACTTCTACTCCATCTCGGAACACGTCAGTCCAGTTCTTGCCTTTGGGTTCCTGGGGCCCAGGCAGCACCTGAGTGAGGTGTGCATTATCTTCAAGGTGGGCTCCTCATCCCTCTCATACAACTGCGTGTGTGTGTGTGTGTGTTTGCTCTGTGACTGTTTGAGTTGGTGGTCTTCTATAAGTGGGATTATATGGGTTTATGGAGGGGGTCCTATAGATGCAATCAGGGCTCTAAATTAACTTTTCCAACTTGGCTAGTAGATCTTTTTTCTTACTAGCCAATCAGAAATTCAACTAGCCATTTTTTTCTGACCAAAATTAGACATGCCCATAACATTACCACTCACTCACACACCCCAAACCTCCCAACCACCACCACATTCTTTTTTTTCCGTTCTCCACAACCCATTAGATATTGACCTATTAACATATAGAATTATTTAAATTATAATAATGAGAAAGTTATTTTGTTGTAGAAAATACATTTGTTAAGAAATACGGTTAATATGATGCCGTTGCAATGCATTCATGGTGCACTGTCACTTTAAGACTCTTACTGGCTCCACTCGTGACAGTTTACCTTTCACTTCAGTAGTGTAGGCCTAACTACTGTTGTCTTTGCGTATTTCTTTTACGTTTCTTATAAAAAGGAGATATCAGTTATCACAATGACAAGCCAGCTTGTGCTCTCTCTCCCTTTCATGCGCATTCAAACACGTTCCCAATTACGTTATGAGTAACGTTATTAGTAGCCTAACATAACGCAAATTAGATTTGCTGCAGAGATTTCAAAGAGTAGCCCATCATCTCTATGTAACATGCTGTTTTGATATTGACATTGTAAACGTTCTCTAAGAAGAGTGTAAAGCATTACTTTATGTTAACCACAACATCGTTGCTGGGAAAAAATAGCGAACAGACAATGATAACCTAGTGCGTGGCCGGCCGTATTTATTATACCGGTAAACTAATGCATGCTCGGCGGCCCGCATTGAGGTGCATCGGGGGCCGTAGTTTGGACACCCCTGATGGCAGTCCCGCAGCCCACAGGTGCAAAACTGAAAGTTTGTTGCGGCCCTCGGTGGGGTGCCGACTGCACCGTCATACCGTTCTAATCAGGACACAATTTTCTTCTATCACTCACCACCAGCCAAAGTGGCTAGTAAGGTTTTTTTCATACCCACCAAAATGAATTTTTACCCGCATTTGGCGGGTTGGCGGGTTGGCGGGTGTTAATTTAGAGCCCTGGATGCAATATGTCCTCAGCGGCATAAATGTACTTTTACTTCAATTAGACTTGAACTGCTAACCAAAATGTGGCGTGTCCGAAAAGCTACAGTATTAATGGGACAGACTCAGATAAATGTGTACTTATTAAGTTAGGCTACAGAAATCATTATCATTCTAATGTGGGGGAAGTGGGTGAATAAATGACCTTAAAGAAATGCTGATATTCTCAAGCAAGCCTAATTCCCACTTACTAATCATGAGTCAGGGCCAATGAAACTGACCATTGCAATGTTTGTGTATGTCCACAGCAACAAGTGCTGCAGTACCTCAAAGACATGTTTGATCACGACAAAGTGCGTTTCGTCTCTTGTCCATCCCTGGCCGAAGACCTCCTCAGGCTCTCGCACCGCCGCAGTGACATCCTCCTTGGCTACCTGGGCATAGATAGCCTGATTGCATCCAATGGTGCATTACCAAGCAACAATACACACAGCCCAACATTGGAGCAAGACCTAGACAAAGAACAAGTCAACTCCGACACCACACATGAATGAGAGTTGGACTGTGGTCGTGTCCTGGGCCACTGCAGCGTGTCCAGACTGGTTGTGCAAACAATACCTCGAAACCAGCACTGCATACCGGACCCTCTGAACCAGCTCTGCTAGCTGGATCTGTGAAGTAGAATGACTGTATTGGACTTCAGGTCACCTCTGTAGCCAGGACCATCCCACAAAGGAAAGTTTTGTGAACCGGACCTTCTTAACCAGCTCTTTACCTTAAACCAACCCTAGCAAACCGAACCTGTTAAACCAGCCCTACAAACTGGACAACCTGTCCAGACCTGCACAGTCCAGATAGACCCCTTAAAGTCATCCCTTGTTCTTGAAGCAGTAGATGTACCTGAGAACCAAGGCTAACTGATGCTCTGATATCTGATCCTGATCCCTTGCCTACACACACACACACACACACACACACACACTGTCACATGCATGTATACACCTGTGGGTGTAAACATGTGTGAACAAGATGGTGTGTGTTCCTCTTTGGGTTTTGAACTGTTGGGGGAAAATGTGTCTTGAATATCAGTTTTAATATTATCAATCTTGTATTTATGTGTGTGTAAATGTATGCATATTTGTTTGTTTGTGTTATTGCATATACCATCACTGAATGCAATAGTATGTGGTTGAAAGGTGGATGGGTGTCGGGTGGTTGGGGTACCACACCCAAGTTTTGGCCAAATTGAAGTAATGGTGTGAAGGGTATGGATTACTAATGATTGAGCTTTGGTTATTTATTCCATGATACCGATGGCACTATCCTATTTTTTTTAATTGAAAGGGACATTTCCCAGAATTAATTGAGGAGAGTAGCTGTTAGTAGTGGCATGTGAGGAGTGATGAGTCATTGCATCATGCTCTTACGTTACCTGCTCTCACCGATGCATTCTGGGATGGAGGAGTGTTGGGAGTTTGGGTGTATTGATAAGTGTGTGCGTGTGCGTGTGTGCGAGGTTGGTTTCCTCCTCTAAATCTGAATCGGCTGACTAGGGCAATCACATCGCTGTGACAACTCAATGTCGCGTTTTGAAACTTTATCTGGCTTACTGCTCTTCCCGATTATTTCTTCACCCTTTGTGTTTCAACTGTTTGGTTGTTTTTTGGTCTGTTTGTCTTTCTCCCTTTATCTCGTTCACCTGCTAACACACCTTCAGACCAGTCACCACTCTTTTCCCACCCACACACACATACTGTAACTTCCTCCTACTTCCATTTGTGAGCTACGCTTTCACACTTGACCATTGTGCAGCTGTGGGAGCATTGCATACATGCAGTCACATAGCCAGTGTGCACACCCACTGGCCTCTGTTCTCCTTGATGGGGCAGGGACAAAATGGCATTGAGCGTGTCCCTCTGCCTGTGAAAATGGCTGCAGTCGTCGTAGACCTGGTCACTTAACTGTAAATATAATCATCATTTTTGACAGGACGTCTTAATATGTTATCGTTTCTTTTCCCCAAAATGCCTTCTGATCTGTAATGTGTTTGTTGCTGACACCCGCTGGCTCTGCCTCTGCTCCTTATTGCACTTTATGAAGTAGGAACATCGCACACAGTGTCGGTGTTATCCATTGTGATTTTATGTGATTTTACTTTTTTTTTTTTACATTTTGTGTCGAGCCATTTCTGGCACACAGTAGGTCAGCCGGTAATGTTGGCCTATCTGAAATCTGAAAGGCTCAGTTGACTAAGTTAATGATTGCACTCAGCCTAATACTGTATGTAAAGTAAGTCTACCATATGAGGCTATCAGGAGAGGAGAATGTCAGGAGGATTTACCAGAGGGTTGCATCCGTGGAGTTAAATGAGCAATAGGCTATGTTCTGATCATAAAGTCTGTGTTCAAAACTAGAATTCTAATCCTTAAATCAACAAAAACTTGACCTTACAGTTAACTGACCTCTTTTTTTGCATTGATGCTCCAGAGATCGCCCCATCACTGGTATAATCACAGCAGGGAAAAGGCACCACGGTGGTTTTCCATCAAGTAGAGGGAAGCATCACTTCACAGGAAAGGCCTAGCAGGGTATTGGTTCTTGTGATACTGTAATGAAGCCAATGTACCTTTGTCTCTAATGGCACATCATTTGGAAGGCTTTTTTCAGAGGCTGTCCCAAAAAATTGAAAATGCATGAACACACATAGGTTGTTCACTGTTGATGATATGAAGATAAAAATCTGCAGTGTTTCCTCTTGAATCTGTGTATGTGTGCAAGGATTGTGTAAATGCCTTTGTTGTATACCTTTTTTCTTCAGCAATGCCAGAGCAAAAATGTTGACATTGTTACTTTCATGAACTGGTATTTTGTTGTTTTCATAATGAAATATAATCATGCCTTCTCCCAAGCTACCAATGAGTGTGCTAATGTTTTTGACATAGAGTCAGATTAGAGAGCCCCTTTCAGAAGAAAAAAAAAGATTTACTGCAAATGTATTTATTTAAGCAAATATCTTGATATTGCCGTTTAGAAAAAAGGTATCAAAGTTGATTTGCAGTCTGATAAAAAAAAGTGTTTGTGTAGCCACAATTGGTCAACCATGTCACACCTGGAGAAAACTGGTTGAACAGTCTCTTGCAGAGAGCTGTGAACGGTGGAATGTTTTAACATACTGATGGAAGACCTTGCTGACTGCTCACATGATACATTACCACAGACACCACCTATTTGTGACTTTCCCCAACTTGTACATTGTAGCTAATGGTGGCCATTGCCTTACCAAGCTTTGTGGGGCCATATATTCAGTATACATGTGTTTTATAAGACTTGTGAGAACTGAGATGAGATGAAGGCAAAACTGGTGTAGTTTTTGATAGCAAAAATTCAACAGTTTCTTTTGTATGCATACAAGCAGTTGACTGGCTTTGCAGAGAAGGGATTTGATTTTGCCTGTGCTATCAACTGGCAACTGGACAAGACCAGGAGGTTTTGACTTTCAAGACAGATGTTTAATTCATTTTGTTGGTAAACTTGTTCTGCTCGGTTTTCCAGGATTATCTACATGAGGAAACCATCTTCTTATCATCTTCAAAGCTTGCTGAATAATACGTAACAGAATTAGTTTGAACATGTTATTTAAGTAGGCAGGGTCTATTCAACGGCCCCCATATTGTCCAGTATACAATTTCGGACAATTCCTCTGTATGGTGGAAGATTTATGCAGGGCAGATGGAGAGAGGTCAAGGATTCCAGCCATGTTCAAGGGTCTTTGTTAAAAAAATATATTTTTTAATTAAAAAATGAATGAGGCCTTTTTTAAAACTGGATGATCTTTATTCGTTTAAATAATAATAATTACATGGCAGACATGGGTTGTGCTGAATTGTTCAATAAAGCATTAAAAAAAAAAAAAAAAAAAACCATAGCAGACATGGGACAGTAGCCTAAACTGGACGGTGCCCCTCCCCAACACGTATCTTATTGGATGGCTGATCTTGTGCATGCGTTACTTTTTTCATACCGATTCTGCATGCTGAATGATTGAAAAGCATAACCGCGCCTGTGTGTTGTGATTGGCTGCAGGTTGTTCAGCGTGACATTTTCATTCGTCAATCCCGCTACCCGGTGTCCGGGTAAGATGGCGGCCGAAGAACAGTGCTCGGCACCGCCTCGATGGCGGCCAATATCGTTAACTCATGTTGAGTATCCTGCTGGTAAGTCAATTTATTGTATTTCAGTGGTATTTGAATCCAGTTACATCGTTGTGCAATGCATTGTTTTCTGTAACCACGGCGCGCTTCGCTTTTCGGTTGAATGGACACGACCACTGCTAGTTGCCAAATAGTGAGAAATAGGGAACAGTGCATGCATCGGTCCGCAGGGAATGGGCTTGTTCGGGATATCATCCCCACGTCTGCTTTAAGAGGATTGCAGCACAAATACAGGTCGAACATGCAGTGTATACTAAATCGTGATCGACTATGTTAACCATTAATCCGCTTAATTCGTTGTTTATCATCAGTCATGGTGCCCTCATTGTTTCTACATCCCATTTAGCACTACGCAGAGCGCTGAAGGTATTGTGGATGTTACATCCTAACGTGTAGGTGATGGCATTTTCAAGCATTTGATTCTACAGAGTGCAAATAAGTCTTAGTTCTCTCTCTAAGTGGTTGCTCTTTTAGACATATGTTTAAATAAATAATTTGACTTCGCTCCAAAAAGAAAACCTTAAAGATACTGTATGGTTTGAATGGCCAACTCCAGGATTGAGTTTGCCTCACTGGTCTTGAGCAGCTGAGATGCAGTCATGTTAAATGTTTTACAAGTGTGTGTGTGCGCGCGCACACATACTGATATCCCTCCAGTGAAATAGCATTTAAGTTTTCGTACAACTGAACTTGGAGCTTTTCAAAACATACTGATCTTTGCCCTCGCTGTGTTACGCGTAGACGTATCGATCCATCAGTCGTGGCTACGCTTTAACATACTGAATGTAACGTCAGCTGCCAATTTCTGTGCTTGGCACATGCGCAATGTGTTACAATAGTACGGGAAGCCACTGTGAACTGGTGCTAACCGGCTAACGCAACCAAAATGCAAAAGTCTCGACATGTTAAAGCTTCTACTTCCATCTTGGTGTACTTGTGTAAAGTGTTCTTATCTCCTCTGAATATATCCTCTAAAATAGCACGATACCAGTTGGGCATGCATATTAAGACATACAATGCTTGAGTAAGTTAATATTACAAGCTATGTGCAATGTTAATCACAATAACGTAAACACAACTCAGTAAACATTCACAGGTAAAAGCTGCCTTATTGGTGAATCCATTATATTACGCCTAGTTAGCCAATTTATTGTCCGCGCATCTTGATTAAAGTCAGTTACTACAGGTTTGATTGGCTAACTGGGCTGGCTAACTGGCAGAGCAAGCAGGTTGTGGATACCATAGACGCCATGAACTATTGTTATGTCTATGGTGGATACACATACAGACAGCGTTGCATTCAGAGGAACTCTTCTCCGCAACTCGCACTCAGACATGATTGGCAGTCAGCAGCACCATATGAACGTTAATGCATAAAAGACATTACAGTAGCAAGACTTCTGCAGGTGTTATGAGCAGGTTTGTGAGGTATCACAACGGGGAAGAATTGATTAATTGTCTCAATGTTGTTACGTGCCAACAAAACCCGCCAGCCTCAGACCTGTAAGCTTTGTATAGCCCTGTCTTTCCTGGAACAGTGGGTTTGCTGCTAATGACAGGGCATAACTGTCCTAAAATGTCTTGTGTGTTGTGGAACATTAAGCCCACCTGCCAGCTCTTTTGTTGTTACAGGTGATCTGACAGGCCAGGTGTTGGCGTACATTAGCTTGCTCCCCATTGCTATCCTGGTGGGCTTTGTGACACTCATAGTCTTCAAGCGAGAACTACATACGGTAAGTTATTTTCCCTAATGTCATTTTGGCTCAGTTGGTTTGTAAACAACACATATAGCTATATTGTGACTTGTACAGTCTCTCAGCCCTTGACTGAATGCTTGCGCTTTCAATAACACATGTCCAATGTCTCTATAGATCTCCTTCTTTGGGGGATTGATACTAAATGAGGGGCTTAACTGGCTACTGAAGCACATCTTGCAGGAGCCACGCCCTTGTGGGGGTGAGACGCCTTCCCGCTCACCTACAGATGGAATCAGTTCATATATGCTCAAGTTACATATCATCTTGGTGAAAATGTTTCAATGAATGCATTGAAAAGGTGTTTTTTTGCTCTCCTCTATCCTCTTCCTCAGGTGCCCATGCGACCCTAAACACAGAGTATGGCATGCCATCCAGTCATGCGCAGTTCATCTGGTTTTTTGTTGTTTACTTTTTTCTTTTTCTTTATTTAAGGTGAGTGCAGGTTATTTTGGCAAAAGCTTCCTTGTTTGTTCTGACTGGACAGGATGTTCCATGTGAAAGTTGTCTTGAGTAATCAGGGTGCACTTTTATTTTTCCTCAGTGCTATTCATTATGACTACATAATGTGTTTAAGTACATTGTAATTAAACTATTGCCTGAGAGGTATTTTACATAATCAGTTATATCAGTTGAGTGAAATCAGAAATAATGTAGTAGCCACAAGAGTATCAATAGATAAAAAAAAATACGACAGAATAATGACCTTCAGGACCATATGTGTACGATTAATTTCTGGTGTCATTTCTTAGTGTTTACTAGACCACTGTCTTTTTTGATGTGGCCCAGCTTTCTTTGGATTTAACAAGTTATTTGGAAAAGCTGAAACTCTTCCTTTCTAATTGATCTTTAGAATGCATCAGACCAACAATGCTAGATGTGTGGAATTGCTATGGAGACACGTCTTGTCTATCATCTTACTGAGCATAGCCTTGGCTGTGTGTTACAGCAGGTAAGAAAGAGTGTGTGAGTTCAGCTGTGTACGTCTATGCCTTTTTGTCCCTTGGTGGATCATTTGTGTTGAAATTTTGTATTGTGTGTGTGTGCAATGTGTTTAGGGTCTACTTGTTGTACCATTCCGGAAGGCAAGTGCTTTACGGGGGCGTCACAGGGAGTGTGGTGGCCGTGGTCTGGTTTTTCATCACCCAGGAGCTGCTGACTCCCCTCTTCCCCAGGATTGCTGCTTGGTAACCATCACATACATTACACTTAAATATACATCAGCAGTAGATGCAGATTTAGCAACAAAACAAAGTGATGCTACTTACCTGAATAATAACCTCTTCCACTTTCATTGACACTTACTTATGTAGTCGTGAGTGTAATTCCTAGTGACACACTTCATAGAAGGTAGCCCCGCACCACACCCATGGAAATCTATCCATTTTGTACATTTTCCACATTGTTCGTACCAAAGATCATAGATCGCTATGCGCATAGTCGTAGTGCACTATGATCTTTGGTTTGTACTGAATGTGGCCATTGTCAGATTCCTACCCCAGTGAGGACTGGTGGCAATCCTGAACTTGACCTGCATGTTGATAGTTTCAGCCTTCTACAAGGCAACTCTGTACCTGTAGGAACATATTCCCCTAACCTGGGGTGCGTTTCCCAAAACCATAGTGGCTAACTAAGTTAGCAACTTTGTTGGTTTGTTGTAGGGATGTTAATGAATAATCGAATATCGAATAATGTTTGTTAAGAATTTATTCGACTAAAATAAATGCCTAATGAATAATTGTTTTAGTCTCACGCAATATGAGAACAGCAACATTTTCCGGTATTTTGCGCGCACGACAAAAACAAGCAGAGATGAAGCGAGCGAGTAAAAGTGCTGGACCTCTTCTTTATTTAGGGGCTCATTGGAACGGGGTAGCCTACCTAGTAAAACGTAAGCAGGAAGTGTTGTGATTAGAACAACGTGAAGTGCGAGCGTTAGAGAAGTGTGTGTTATGTTAATGAATGCGGGAGAACTGTTTTGTGAAGCATCTCCATGTTAAACGAAAAGAAGGCTATTAAACTGGTATTCCGAGACATCAAGCCTCTTAATTGTTTCATCAGCAATATACCACTAGGATAACCCGTGTTTGAACGATTACCTCGCAAGCTGCCGGCAAGTGAAGTTAAAAGTGATAAGATAAAGGGCCGACCGGCAAGGTAACAAAATGTTCATCCGACCATAAACGAAACCAGCAGTGGAGATGACCAGTGAGCGTTGCAATCGCTAGCCTACATGTTCAAATAGGACCTACGTCGGATGGCATAATGCCCTGTAAAATAAAGTTTACAACTTGTTGTAAACAACTTATTTCTTGATAAAGGCTTTTTTTTTTTTTAAATATCATCGTTAATATCAATTGTGTGCGTGTTGGACAAGTGGGAGTGATGGGTGGGGGCAAATGTTTACACGGCTCTGAATGCCATGTGACGTCATGATTTAGCAAATAATCGATTAATTGTTCAATAACGTTATGATTAGTCGAACATGAAAATTCATCTAAAGTCCCAACCCTAGTTTGTTGGTAAACATAACTGCCTCCTGGATCCAGACGGTGATACAGATCACTCCCAAAATGTAATAGTTTCTTCCTTGGGTCGTTGCAGACCTTCCCTGAAAATGTCATCGAAATCCATCCATAAGGCTCATAACCAGGATACTAAAGTGCATGTAAACGCAGTCCATAACTTTTGGAGTTATCTTGCGAATAAATAAACAAACAGACAAACAAACTAAACAAATAGACAGTCAGACAGACAGACAAACAAACAAACCCCGATGAAAACATAATCTCCTTGGCGAAGGTAATAAAGGTTTTTAAAGCAGTTCTTTACTCCGAGAAATACACATCTATACCAGATTATCAATTGCATTTGCATGCTCGTGTTTTAGGGACATTGGAAATGGGTTTCAATAGCCTCTTGGCCAGACAGACCTACACAGCTGGACACTGAGTGGTTGCTGATGTTAACAATGGAAGGTTTTTTGTATGAGAAGAAAGAATTCCGGTCACCGGAGAGTAAATTCTGCCTTACTGTATTGTCAATGAGAAATGTTATAGAAAATGTCTTTATTATCATGTAATGTCTTTGTTATGTAAAATGTTGTTCATTACAGTGTGTATAGATGTGTTTGGGCCTAATCTTACACTTATGATGCTCTTCTGGTAGGCCCATCTCAGAATTTTTCCTGGTGAGGGACACCAGTCTTATTCCGAATATTCTGTGGTTCGAGTACACAGTCACCCGCTCGGAAGCCAGGTGAGGATACAGACATGCAAATCAATGGTTTTCATGTCGTCGTCTGATATAATGTGACCTATTTCAGGCATTATTCAATGTTCATGTGGTGTTTCGGTTACATGCTGCCACTCAGACATGCCACCACTACGACATGCTTCCATTTAGACATGCCTCTATTTCGACATGCTGCTATTTAGACATGCTGCCAATCCGACACATTTTAGTACCCCCATTCCGACAGTTTACAAATCCTATTTTTTTCCAAGTCAATTTAACCGACCCTATGCCCGACGGACGCAAAGTGCGTCAAAAAACACACCCATTCTTCTCTGTTACATTGCTGCGCGATTATTAGTCACAACGAGATGAGACCTATATTGCATGAAAGAGCAGAACCGGGGCTTTCCAACGAGACTAGACACGTGTCTGTACGATCAAGTATGAAAATAAATATGAATTTAAATCAAAGTATATCATATTTACAGTCTATTGCTCTGCGTTCACCCACGCAGCCACGGCTCTCGCTTGAATTACTCCGGGACCAGGCATCGCACAGACATGACACGCATATCAAATGAAAGAGGAGAAACAGAGCTTTCCATTGATACCAAACACATCGATCCTTTTGTGTTATAAAAACAGACGAAGTGACAAACAAATAAGAATGTCATATAACTTCGGCTACCGCTATTTCGTTTGCTTTACTCGTGAAACTGTGGTCAAAAATATATGGCTTGCATGTCAGATAAAAGAAGAGAGCTAGAGCTATCCACAGATACCAAATACAACCTTCTAGGCCATAAAACAGACGAAGAGACAGCAAAATAATGACTTAATTTAGCTCCACTTAGTCCGCGAATAATGAGAACTTGCCATGTACAGAACTGCTTTCACCTCCCCGAGTCGCGCACGCAACAGACACATAACCATATCAAGAAGTCTTCACAATGACATTTTAAATGTGAATCTTTATTATTTTACACAATTGGATATAGTTATGACATTAATAGCCTATTAATGACCTCATGTCGGAATGGCACGTTGTTTGAAAAAAAAGTTAAATACCGCCACTGCGACCATGACAAAAAGAAATGTCGGAGTGGTGGAACTTTTTCCCATAAAGAGACATGCCTCCACTACGACAATTGGACGTCCATGTCGGAGTGCTGGTATGTCGGAATGAATGGCGGATACCTGGTGTTGCAATTATGTTTTATCATTCTCTTTACAGAAACAGACAACGGAAACTTGGGACTAAAATTCAGTGATTTGCTGCATTCCGTTTGATGAATTAAGGACCACACACACACACACACTCACACTCACACTCAATAAGCAAACACAACAATTACACAAACAAAACCACACTGGAGTATATTATTCAGGACGGTTCTCTTTGAGACACAGAGGGGGCCAGGTGGTCTCAGGTGGACCAAAGACATTGCCGGGACCTGTTGTCTGTTCTGAGTGCTGTCGTCATGCCAGCAGGCAGTGTCTTGCCCCATCCCTGTCCTCCCCTACCCCTTCTGATGCATGCCAACAGTGCAAGACGCAAAAACTATTTAATGAGAAAGTGATTTAATATATATTTTAACCATTAGTGCAGTTTTGTCAGAACCACACTAGTAAGTATGTAAGGGTTGAGGGCTATGTATTTTGTTTGTTTGGGAGGGTGTGGGTTTGGAACGGACAGGTGTTAATTGCAGCATGACTTTTTTTTTTTTATTATTATTTTTTTAAGAGAACTGTGTAGAGGGTGGGGGGTATTTCTTTTGGGGGTAGGTCTTCTCGTGGGGTTGAAGATTTTGAAAAAGATAGTTTGGTTTTCTTTCTCATTGTATAAAAGGTTTAGTAACATAATAATGTAACATGAACAGAAATTACAAGTATGATAATGAAAAAAGTTACCATGAATTAACAACAACAACAACAACGGTTTAGAGATATGCCTCTGTCTTTTAATATCCTCCTGTGTCATGGACAAACTGGCTTTGCTTGGCTGTCCTGAACGTATGATGAGTAGACTCATTGCCTGAAGTACACTGACAGGTCTGCTGTTGGGGATTGGAGAAAATAGTCTGTCCTCAAAGCAGTCCTTAAGAATCTAGGTCTGTTGTCTTCACTGGCAAGACCTAGGACATGGATACACTCTCATACACTGCCTGTCTTCTTGTGCAAGGAGATGGATGTGGGGATTCACTTTTGTCCATTTTATTTTATTTCTTTGTATATCTTACTTTCCCCTAGAGCTTCTAACAGATTAATATTCTGACATTCCATATAGCTGGTAACACAAATGCATCAGGAATACACAGTTGGATTATGTTTAACGGCATTTTATTTTTGTTTTTATTTTTTATTTTTAGAAAATACAGATGGGAATCATTTTTTATGTTTTAGCTTTTTATTTGAAATATAGTGCTTGAGGTCAACCCATAAGTTCAGTGTACCAGTGTTACTGGTGACAAGACGTAAACACCAGTTGAAAATAACCATGAGGAAAAGTAAGAAAAACTAATGAAAATATACCCAAACCTCAGGTGAACTGCAGCATGTGTTTGTGCTGTGAAGCCTATGTAACCCAGAGATGGAGTCTGGGAAACAGGCTGTGTAAAGGGAGTTTGGGAGTGTGTAGTTCTTAAGACTATTCATTTCTCTGTGTCATTCATATCAAGCTAAATAAAAGCAAAACATGAACAGAATTGAGAATGTGTTTATTTGGAGAGTCATGGATCCTTTGAGAGCCTGTTCTTTGGCTATAAGTGTTGATAATCATGAACAGACTTCTAAGCTGTTAAGAAAGATCTAACCTTGTAGGCTATTTGCTGCTTTCAGGTGTCAAACAGCAATTCAGTTAATGTCACTGCCTACAATTGTAGAGATGTAGCCTAAATGCTAAAACCTAAAATGCTCACCACACACACCTTTTATTCAGTGACAAGGACTGTAGAACTCGTGGACTGGACACGAGGTACTCGTGTCTGTGTGCCTCCAGGTAAAGCCTACCTTATACCAAAGATCCTTCATTACTCGCTTTAACCCTCTCTGCTTATACTGACAGACTTTGACCAGATTTGGGAAAGATTCTTGAAAGATTGTGTGTGTGGGGGGGATACCTCCCTGAAATTACTTTTTACAGGTTGGGATGCCTGAGAATAGGAAAGAAAGTATCTTCAAATATCACAGACTTTCTTGGAGGCATACAGTATGTGTCTGGTATTTAGCAGTCTATCCACCACTTTCTTTGACCTACTTTACAGGTTGGAACAAATTAGAGATAAAACTAAGTAGACCTACACACAAAGTGCTAGCCAAGTGCATTTGTTTTTAAACCATGGAATCCTAGAATTCTGAATCGTGTGAATATATTCTGCATTCCATCACACCATCGCCTGTCACTTCGGCATGGGCGCGCTTAATGTGTCAAATGTCTCTGTCCCACATGGTAATTAATTTATCTAGCTACACCTTACTCTCAATTAATAACGACCAATGGCTGCTGACCATGTCCTATAAACTTTGTAACCAACCGTCGTTTGGGATCTGCGTGATGTCACAAGGAAGCGACCCACTACTGCACAGATGTAACGTTAGGCAAACTCATGGATACAAAGCTTATAGCGACAACTAGCGTATTTCAGCGTATACAAGTAAGTATTTGTTGTCATACACATTTGTAGTAATGTTATACTGAGATACAAATTTGGCAGTTATTGGCCTACCGTCATATGTCGGTATTTTATCAATTTGCCTTACCCTAAGATTGGAAAGTTGCTCTCCGGATGTAACGTGAAGTTAATTGCTAACGTTAATTTAGGTGTGGTTTATTATGTCAACATTGGCGTGAACGTCATACGCATGTGTTCGTTTAAAGTAAGCAGTATGTGATACTATCGTTGCCACTTATAAACCTTGAATTTGAGGTTGTTCACAACATCCGAGTGAACTCTGATAGCAAGGTTTCACGTTAGCTACAACCCACAACACAGGTCGAAAAGTTAGCTGCTAGCAGGGCCTGTTTACGAATTAGACATTCTCTGCTGTTAGCCGCGCTTTCAAGCGTAAAACCAAACTAACCTTAGCAAGACATGCAAAAAAACTGTCCAGTTTCGCCAAGGATTTAGCAAGCTGAATAACTTGTACGCTAGTTGACTTGACGTCACGTCAACAATGAAAGGAGGTCTAAAGGTCTGCACGCACAGGATACAATAGGCTACGAAATTGCGATGCCCAACTGCGAAATTTGAGCATGGACACACAGGCTACGTTTACACTGTGAAATAGCTATGACCCGATTGTTTTGCTCCTATTAGTCCAAGGGCCAGACATGGATCTTTTCAAAACTCTTCACCACCTTGAGTGGTACCGACATCTGGTCTGGCCCATAGTCTTTCTGTGATATGTGAGGACACATTTCTGTCCTATTCTTGAATTTCCATCCATCCACAACTCCGACGTGCAGCATGGACGTGTAAATGTGATAAAAGCACATGGATTCCGATGTGCCTATGTTCAGGTCGAATTCAGGCCTCATTCATATGTGGAAATAAATCCGATATTCGGATATCAATGCGACTGCAGTCTACACAGGCAGATCGGATATTCCTTGTCAACCTGTGCATCGTTGAAAATGTCTCCCACATGTTCATACATTTTCATTTGCATACAGTGTTGCTTTCAGTTTCACGTGAACCCACGACTGGCAGAATGGCATAATTTAAATGAAAACAGAGAAAAAGGGGGACCACCCATTTGGAACCCCATTTGGACCCCATTTGAGGAAGGACACATGAGAAAAGCCTGGGAATACCCTTTAATAAACTTTCAGGATTTCGGATGTGCTCTGCACAGTTGTGAAAGTCTGGGTGTTCTCAGGCTTACATGGAAGCACACGTATTTTAAGTAAAAGCTGCAGCTACCTGGGTGATGCATGTCAGCCATTTTGCGCCATAAGGCTCTTCACAGAGCCAGATACACTTCGAAATGATTATGTTGGGAAATTTACCCAGGAGTCAAAGGTTAATCTTAAATCACCAGAGTGAGTCAGAATTTCAGTTAATTATCTCCATAACTTTAGCAGTATTGCCATTGATTTATGACCAGAGAAAATTGGCATTTACTCTTCAGCCACCAACGCCACTTCCAGCAGCAACTTTGTTTTCCAAGCACCAGTCAAGCCCATACCTAGGCTGGGTGAACCCTGCCAGGACTTCCGGCGAATTTGGATTTTGCCCGGCAGCTCAGGCTGGAAACCTGCATATCTATCTCCTCTGTTCCCTGCCAGAACCTTTGGCTCCAATCAGAAACTAGCTTGTCCAAAAGATGCACCGATTGTCTGATTTGTTGAAGGACTACCCAAGCGTCATTTGAACTATGCCCATTGAACACGCCTCTTGTGCAGTAGAAACAAAGCGCAGCCTCTCCATGCTAATGTTCAATCTTAAAAGATTGGGCTTAGTATGGTGATGGCCAGACTACTAGCCCATACCGGCTTAGCTTCAGTAATTTAGCAGAGATGTTGGCAGGCATATGTTGGTATGACTACAGATCTATATCTCTGCAACTTTGTGTATTTATTCTACACAGAAATCACTGTTTTGGATAGTCTGTTACGTGATCGTGTGTTGCATCGATGTAAATTACACAACAACTGTATAGCCTTAGACCCGGTTTACACGTACATGGTTATTTTGAAAAACTGAGACCTTCGTTTGTGCCCTTTGTTTACACGCAACTGCTAAATAGATAAGCCTACAGTAGAAATGCACTAAACAAAATTGTAAACAATTTTGGTATGTGCTGACTGCAGGAATGTCCACCAGAGCTGTTGCCTGTGAATAGGCTATGGGTTTCATCAGGTCCCTTTCCACAGGTGTATAACATCAAGCACCATGATTGGTGCTTCATTAATACACCTGTGGAAAGGGACCTGATTAAGCCCAATCATTTCTGCACAACCGGTCAGAAATCATTTCCGTGAGGGTCATCTGCATGCTTGTCATTTTCATCGGGGTCTCAAGTCAGTTTGTCGTAACTGACTTGAGTGGGCAAATGCTCACATTCGACGGCGTCTGGAGAGGTGTTCTCTTCACGGATGAATCCTGGTTTTCACTGTACAGTACAACATGTATGCCATTGTTTGGGTGAGCAGTTTGCTGATGTCAGTGTTGTGGATCGAGTGGCCCCTGTTGGTGGGGATCGAGTATGGGCAGGCGTGTGTTATGGACAATGACCACAGGTGCATTTACTGATGGCAATTTGAATGCACAGCGATACCATGAGGAAATCCTGAGGCCCATTGTTGTGCCATCCACAACAATCACCTCATGTTGGTGCAAAATCATGCACAGCCCCCTGTTGCAAGGATCTGTGCACAATTCCTGAAAGCATCCCAGTTCTTGCATGATGGCCAGCATGCTCACTGGACATGTCACCATTGAGCATGTGTGGGATGCTCTGGATCCGCTTAATACGACAGCGTATTCCAGGTCCTGCTAATATCAAGCAACTTCGCACAGCCTTTGAAGAGGAGTGGACCAACATTCCACAACCTAATCAACTCCATGCAAAGGAGATGTGTGAGAGAGGTGTGAACATCAAGGTTTGTAGAAACAGTATGGGGCCAGGCCTCTGAAGAATATCCCAGGCAAGGGAAGGAAGTTTCAATTAAAGAACAATAGAGTGGCCAGACCTGATGGTGTTACCCATGAGGCCACATCCCCACACCCCACCTTTGCCTACAACAAGATTTAAATCAAGGATGTTCCCTTGTTTCGGCAGAGGTGTGTGAAATTTTAGCAGGCGTATTTCGCGTGGTGACATGCCCTGTGGAAACCCAGCAAAAATGCGATCAGCTGTGCATGCCTGACAGCGGAAGAGTGTCGTTTTTACAACCGATGGAGGAGGCTATATATAAGGTGCTTCTCAACATGCCTCCTCGATGCTCAATCCTCCAGGCTCGTTTCCACTGATCTATACAGTAACTAACACTGGATAGACTATCCCATTGTTTTCGCCCCATCATTCTTTATGTAGATCAGTGAGGATCGAGGAGAGAGGGAGGACGTATACACGTAGAATCCCAAATGAGAGGCACCCTATATATAGACTTGCTGCATTACCTGCAGCGTGTTCGAGAGATGGAACTCTTCAGTGACATTGGGCGCTTTAAATGCACGTAATACTTTCCTTGATCATCACTGACAAGTGCGGATTTTTTCCGCGATTGCATTCACATAGCAGCTGTGGCTAGCCTGGCTAGTGCCTACCACATCTCAAATGAGACGTGGTCTGGCAACCAGACGTTAATTTTTCTCGTATTTGAAAAAATGCCCATATCCGTTCATTGGGCGCCATGGATGTCTATCAAATGTGTCTGTGCATAGCCCATCATGGTCTTCCTTTCTCCCCTGTTCTGTGATTGGTCACCAACATCAGGCGAAAATTTGGGTGTTAGTTTCCATACTGCCTTAGCAGCGTGAGTGAAATCACCGCGCAAGGCAGGATGGGAACACCCAGGCTAAGCTGTGGCGGCAACATTACGGAAACATGACTAAGTCGGCAGCAGGAGAAGTAGATATACGGGCATATGCATTCAGACAACACAACGAAAAAAAAACTACCGTAAAAAGTCTGTGAACATTGCAGAAATACACGTCTGTCTGAAAGCGGCTTCGGTGGCAGGGGAAACTTCTGCTTTAGCCAGCGGTCCATGTTTACATGGTTGCAATGTTACTGCGTTGTTAGAGTGGATGTGCGCACGCGTGTGTGAACTGCCTGTCTTTTTTAGCTTTTTTTTTAGTAGGCTACGGTGGGAGAGGTGGGTCAATCAGTAGTATCACTTGACTGTAGTGGCTAATGTAATGTCTTTTGTGTCTAGTCATGGAAATATGCCTGTGGTGCACTACTGAGCGAGAGAATGTGGTGGAATTTCTGGAGCAGTATGCCGCCTCCTCTCTCAGCCAGGACCAATTACAGACTGCCACAGAAGACTTGAATAATTGTGCTGACTGTGTGTCAGAGTACCACCTTGCTCGCTCTCAGGTGCCACATCTGCACAAGGTAAGCAAGCTGTAGGATAATTATGTTATTACGAGGTTATTTAACAAAGAAAGATATTACCATGAACCTTTGATTGCTTTGATTGATTGTATTTTTGTGAGGCACAACAACTTTAAAATTTGTTGAAATAGAATAAACGTGCATGAAGTTCACTTATTTTTTAAAAGAATATTATTTTCATATTGGGTAGGTAGGTTTTATTTTTTAAATGATGGATCATGAAATGACTTATCCTGACATTTTTTTTGTCATCATCCAATAGCGCCTCTGGGTGCTGGAAACGAAGCGCCTGCTAACGCGTTTCTGTCAGATGACCCAAGATGACATTGAGGATGACCTCTTTATTGTGGAGGATAATCAGGAGAGGCCCGTGTCAAAGATGACGATGGGGGAGTTTGAAGCAGCCCTGCGAATACCTCTTATAGAGATACTGCAGTATCCATACCTGTTGGCGCATTCCAAATTGAGTGAGTTGCTCCAAGCATACCTGAATGGTTCAGTAGAGGGAGAGCTTTGAACAAAAATCATATGGTTTACACAAAGTATCTGGTTGTGCCTTACACACATTTCCAGTTACTATTGCCTTTTATCCTTGGTGTTCAGTATTGCCTTGTGTTTATGCTCCTTATTTTCAGGTGATGTGTGTCTTGATGCACTGTGTAGAATTGAGTCCATTGACATAAAGGAGAAATATAAAGGCATCTACCTGTTGTTGGTGCACCCCAATGAGAAGGTAATGCTTAACTATTTTACTCATAGCTACACTACATGCACACAATCCCTTAAAACCATTGCGTATTCATGGGTTTCATCAGGTCCCTTTCCACAGGTGTATTAATCAAGCACCATGCAGTCTGCATTCATAATCTAGGTGCTTGATTTAATACACCTGTGGATAGGGACTGGATGAAACCCCTGAATAGGCACTGATGTTTTTGATCATTTGTCCATTCACATCAGCGTAATTTTTATTTTATTTTTTTCCCCCAACTGACAAGCATTCAATAAGCGATCAATTTGCTTGAGCGGTGCTGACATAAAAAGGGGTTCAGTGCTTAGGGGGGGTTGTATTGAAAACGATGGAATCCAAGTACACTGCACTGCATTGATGTCAGCTTCAATGTGCTGGAGGCCTTACACAATTAAGGATCTCTCTGATGCTAGCGCATGCCCAATCTCCAATCCCTCTTATCTGATGACGAGGGTGTCTGCCTAGGTGTCCCTTATACACTCCTCAGAAATATTAAGGGATCATCACTGTTTCATAGGAGTATAACATCTAGTTAGTTAGTTAGCTAGCTAGCTAGCTTGCTGGCCAGGGTGGGAGAAGGTCTTAACCCAGCAGCAGGACCACCGTCTGCTCCTGTGTGCAAGGAGGAACAGTAGGAGCCCTGCCACAAGCCCGACAGAATGACCTCCAGCAGGCCGCTGGAGTGACTGTCTGACCGCACGGTCAGAAACAGACTTCATGAGGGTGGAGGTCCCGATGGCCTCTAAAGGGACCTGTGCTCACACTTCCCAGCACGGTGGTGATCAGTTGGCATTTGCCATAGAACACAGAATTGGCAGGTCAGCCAGTGGCGTCCTGTGCTTTTCACAGATGAGCGCAGGATCACCCTGAGCATGTGTGACGGGTGTGAACGGGATCTGGAGATGTTGTGGAGAACATTATGCTAGCTGCTACATCATTCAGCATGACTAGTTTGGTGGTGGGTCTGTGGAGGCATATCGTTGGAGGGACCCCACAGACCTCTACGGGCAAGACCGTG
This sequence comes from Sardina pilchardus, assembly GCF_963854185.1. Classification (NCBI taxonomy): domain Eukaryota; kingdom Metazoa; phylum Chordata; class Actinopteri; order Clupeiformes; family Clupeidae; genus Sardina; species Sardina pilchardus. The sequence goes on from NC_085007.1 coordinate 27,120,817, forward strand.
GCACCCTCCCTGCTCTTAGGTATTGGAATGGCATTTTCTGACGCTGTGCCTTGTGCAGTGGGCCTTGGGTTCCTCCTAGTGCACAAAAATGGCTGGCCACCCGTGAATCCAATGAAACACTTCTGGGACATTTTGATCATGTCCATCCATTACCACCAGGTTGCGCCACAAGGACTGTCAAGGAGCTCTGTGATGGCCATGTCCACATCTGGGAGCAGATCCCCAGGACCCCATCCACTGTCTCATTAGGAGCATGCATGCCCCAGTGTTGTCAAGCATGGGGGCCATACAAACTACTGAGTGCCGTTTTGAGTTGCTGCAAAGAAAATTATGCAAAATGGACTAGCCTGCTAGCCTAGAAATCTATACGCACCCTAGCGGCCAAAAATATTGGGCTTGACCATGCGTCCTCGTTCGACGAGTTGGTGTGAGACCGTGTTGCAACAACCATAGAGAACAACAAAAGATGGATGAGGCTAACGAAGCGAGCTCATTTGAATCGGCTTTGGAAGAGTTAGACTTGGGCTTTTCTTTGAAGGTTGAGCGGAAAGAAGCACTCAGGTCATTCGTTTTAAAGAAGGATGTATTTGCCGTTTTGCCGACCGGCTACGATTGGTCACAAGTGCTGGCCTATTACGTGCAGAGTAGTTTGATAGACACCGGTTCATCCCATCCACACATAGGCTTCAGCTCTGTGAATGGTCTGACTCCAGTCCAGACTATACATTTCTGTATAGTTTGGCTTGCCAGGCCACTAGCCTGCTGCAACATTTTATTTATTTATGTTTATTGGGGGGACTTTTGAATTCAGCCCTCTGTAGGTTGATAATTTTCATTTCCAAAAAACTTTGTGGCATCCTTTTGTTCTGAACACATTACCCAGTCTCTATCTGTACATAATCATATAGACTTCCCATATTTTATTTTTTTATTATTTTTTTACATCACATTTATAGGTCCGAAGCTGGGCAATCGCAACAGCGCGGATGTTGGGATGTGTAGACCGCGATGATTTCTATGATGTGGAGGAGGTTCTGGCCTGCATGTTCTGTGTGCTTGAGCTGGGCATCTCTTTTCCCCTGGAGGACTCTGACCCACCCTCAGCCTGTAATGGCAAGCTTGCCCGCATGCCAGCGCACCTCTATGACTCTAGCAATGTGAAAAACTACTGGCTAGGTGGGTAGATGCCTTTCCCATCTCTGCTGTTTTGTCTTCTTTTTTTTTTCCCCCTTGTTGTTCACAAAGAGCTAAGGCGTGTATTTGTGTGTCTCTGTCTCTGTTTTGCTGATCAGGTATATGCATGTTGTTAACGGTGCTGGATGCCCAGGCAATGGACTCGCTGTTTTTAGGACCTAACAAACAGACCAACATCCTGCAGTGCATCCTCAATGCTATGGAGGAAGAGGGGAGAGGTACTCCTTTATTTTAGTGTGCACCGAAGACACAGATCTCTCTCCCATTAGCCAGTGGACAAGTACAGAATCATGCGTTCACAGTTCAGACATAGATTATTGCTTCTCAGAAATGTTTACTTATTGTATTTGCTTGGATGTAAAGACCATTAATTGTATTATGTCAATAATTATATTAACCTAAAATATGTGTTCATTCTCCCTTTTTTTTTTTTTTTAGAATTTGACTCCACGTCTGACCCCTTCTGGCCAGCTCTCCAGTGTTTCATGGTGATTCTGGATCGCCTAGGTCCTCTCAGCTGGGGTTATATCGACCCTATCAAAGCCTTCAACATAATTACTGACAGCTCCAGTTATATATCAGAGATTGAAACAATCAGATCAAAGTAAGACATGGACCCAAGAGAGAATAAACCGTTTTTTCTGATAGTTTCAGTTAAAATTGGCCACAAATTGTTGTAGTTGCTAGGGCTGCACAATTATCATAATCACAATATGAACTTGTGATTATGCAATTACCCCATCGTAAAAGCTACAAATAATCGTGAAGTTAATTTTGTCACAATTCTGACTTTTATATCAATTTCTTCCTCATTGACTATACCACTTCCAGTTGTTGGTTGTGTGTAGCTCATGAGGAGCTCAGAAATTCTAATTGGGGGTGGACTGAATCAAACTGACATTCAAAAATCATATTGCGAATCACGATCATTTATTAGTTGCATGAATGAAATTAATGCTGCTTTATTTATTTATTATTTATTTATTTATTTGTAGCACTCGTATGAATGTGAAGGAAGAGATTGAAGATGATGACCTTGTCACTTGTAGTCAGATGGTGTATGCAACATTCCTTCAGCAAAAATCAAGTAAGGTAAGTACAACACAGGAGGAAGATTATTCACATGAATAAATGAGCGCTGCTTTTCAACCAAGGTACCGGGGAGAAGAACTCTTCTATTAGACCAGATGGCATAATGTAATAATAGACAAGACTTCAAACAAGAACTAAAGTCCGTTTCTGGCCACTCATTTCTTTCTGTTCTGCAGTCCCACAGGAGTCATCGAGCAGAGGGGCTTGACCAGCAAGTGTATAAAGAGATGGCGTCCCTTGTCAGTTTACTTCATACAGAACTGGGGAAGGAGATGCACTTGTACAACAGCACCTTCCTCTGGTTTATTCCCTTTGTGCGGTCCGTCATGAACATGGCTGAACTCAGCATCCATTACATACAGCCAGTGGTACAATACTTGCGTGACCAAGTCAGAAAAATGGTCACCAAGTCCGCCATATGGGACAAAGTCACCGTGTTTTTCGCCTACCTCCTGGTCCATGTTGTGGAAATGCTTCTAACTGAGGGACGAATGGATATTTTGCAACACTGCTCATACATGTGGATAAAGATTATTGTCAAGGGGGCCATGATTGACAACATGATGGGTACGGGGGGATATGAAGTGTCCGTATCCTCATCCTCCTCCATGTGGGGCTCTGGTCGGTCCACTGGGGGAGCGATGAGTAGTCTGAGCAGCACCCTCCACCTGGCATGCTTGAAAGTTATTCGTCTGGTTCTAAAGGAGGGAGGCCGCCTGGGCTCTGATTTACACCCTCGTGCATTCTATTTCCTGAACCTGTTGAACAAACATCTACGTGATGCCACTCCAAGAGGGTGGAGTTTGTCAGTATCTGAACAGAATGAACTACAACAGTGCCTTAAGCATCTAGCAGAAACCTTCGCAAAGAAAGTCCCCATGTCTGCCTCAACAGCAGCCTCTGTGTCTGCATTACCCACTCCTCCAGCAGAGACTGCAGCAATGGAGTCCCCTTTTCTTGGACAAGTAGATCTGAGTTTCATCAAAAAGGAGCCTGTGTCGTGTAGTTCCCCTGTTAGGGACATGGACTGTACTTCTAATGTCGCATCTGTCAAAGACGAGCTAGCTGTGGATATTCATCATCTGAAGCCTGACCTCGGAAAACTGCAGGCTATTCGTTCTCGTCTCAGCGATAATCTGCCCAAGATGCAGGCCATTGTGCAGAACAAACCAGATGGGGCTGATCATGTCAGTCCACCTAGTCTGGTCTCAGAAGGGAAAAGATCACCAGGGAGTCCTCGTCCTTCAACCTCAACCTGCGCTCAGACGTCACACTTACCAGATGAGAAAGAAGATGATGAGCCACTGCTTGTTATGCAGCAGCGCCTAATTCAAGGGGAAAATGACGAGAGTGAAGAGGAATCAAATGTGAGCATTATAGTAATTTCCGATGAAGACATGGCCTCTGTAAATGGTGTAGAGAGCGGCGATGGCATGGGACCCCTGTTTAAGATTAAAAAGGAACAGGAGCATATGGTAGAGAGCCCTGGTCGTGATTTTGATGGAGATCTCAGTGAATCGCAAGTTTTTGAGTTTGAGACTCAGGAGGATGTCGCGTCTGCTTGGAGCGACACACGTTTTGATTTAGCAGGTTCATCAAAAGACCCTGTCCGTGTTGCCTTTGAAACTGAGTTTGTCAAACCTAAATCTCCACCCCAAAAAGTTTCTTCAAAGAAACCGAAACCGAAACCACCACCACCTATCATTGAGCCACAACCTTTGAGGAAGAAACGGACTTCAGCTGCTCACCAAGTAGCCCAGGCAGCAAATGTTGAAGCGACAGTTGACGCACCAAGCACTTCGCGTGTCCACGCCTCTACCCCAGCCATTGTTCCTCCTAAGAAATTTCGAAAGGTTCCAGAACCCACGTCTACTGTGGAGCGCCTGGGGTTGAAGAAGCGTAAAAGGACTGCATTTGACCTATCTCAGCGGTCCCTGACCTCTGTGGAAGAGCTGCGCCGCTATGGCCAGACGGTCCAGGTGGAAAAGAAAGTAAAGCGACTTCGTATCTCCAAGCCTACCTCAACCCACAAGACCATGGGGAAGAATCAAAAGCTGCTGGCCTCCCAGGAGATGCAGTTTCACAGACTGAGCCGTAATCAGGTACAGAAAGTAACTTCTCAGACTAAGCAAACCACTCCGTTGTCTCCAACTTTGCAAGCCCAGACAGCCAGATCATGTACGAGTGAGGGAAAGAAGCATGAGGGAAACGGTAGTAATGATTCAAACATGCAGAGCTGTGACTTGGATCAGAGATCTAATGGAAGTGGCGATGGTACTCCCACTGGTAGCGCTGTTGAAAGTGACGATGGCAAAGATGAGGAACGGCAAGATATTTTTGTCGGCCATGACTGGAATCTGACTCTATGTGATCCCACAGACATGGAGCTCTGCTCCCAAATGGAGCAGTTTGATGAAGAGAATGATGCCGATAATAATGATGATGATGATGATGGGGTCTTCCTCACACAGAGGGATCCTATTGATATGGACATTGATGATGATGATGAGCAGGAGCCTTTGTCAACAGTGCCTTCAGTACCTGTGGATCAACCTAAAGAGACTTCATCTCCCCCTATGGCTCCCTCTTTACCCCAACCTTCGGCAGGACCTCTACCATGCACCATGCACCAAAGTGATGACCCGTTGAAGCCTGACATGCCTTCGATGACCCAGAAGAAGGCTAGGCCTTCTACCACAAAGATATACACGCCTAGTTCACGCAATGATACTCTGGTTCAAGATCTGAAACTCCCACCTCCCAAACCAAAGATTGCGCACCAAGCACTTATGCCTCCGCCTCTTGTACCACCACTTAAACCACGGCCACCCGCTCCAGCTCTACCACGACCTATACAACGCCCATCTGCTCCATCTGTATTCAGACCAGCTCCCATACTCAAAGCCCCACCTCACCCCCTGCGACCTGTTGAGCCAAGCCACAAGCCTGCTCCGCAGCCACCGCCCACTTACAAGACATACCCCCGTCCTGAAGCGTCCACCTCATCGAGCAGACAACCCTCACTCTCGCACAACTTAAGGGCATCCATCCTCAAGGCAAACGTTCTGAAGTGGAAGTACAGTTTTTTCGAGGAGTGTAAGCAGTTTGGCCCCCCAGAGGCTCTCTGTGATATGCCACTAAAGCTGGTGCCACAGACCTTTCGGTCATTTATGGACTATTTCCAGACATTTTTCCCCCTGCTGGTTACCAACACATTTGAAGAGGTTTGTCATTGTTTCATATATTAGTCATGTCTGTCGCATGGGAGAAAATCTTGGGATGATCATCTAGCAGTTTTATACTTTTTCATGTCTCGTGAGTTGTGTTTAATCGAATCGAAATGGAGTGCCATCTGAACCTAGTTCTTTGAAAACCTAGTGATCTAGCCGCCAAAAATGGTCTCTCTAGCTGTGTTTACGTGGACTATTCTTTTATATATTTATTTATTTACAATCCAATTTAAAATCATTCCAATTAGAGATTTCAACCAAATAACTTTATGACTGATTGACGTGAAGGTGAACATATGACATTAGAAAGGCAAACAAAACATATGGTTGCTTTTGACATGGTACAATGAAGGAAAAACTGGTGCTCTGAATACTGATGGTCTCTGAAAGATTCTCTGAGTGACTCATTTCACTGCAATTCATTTTAACCAGAAGCATTTCCTTATTTTGTTTTTATGGCAAAGAACCAGAAACCATTAGCCTGACGAGCCAGACCCACATCAAGATGTAGGGTCTGGACACTCACCGTAGACAGGGCTCAATCGGAGGGGTGGGATAAACAGTTGTCTTTCAAATTCCCTCCCCGTAATAGGATAACGTTAAACGAATCATCTTCTTGTTTTCAAGTAGCAGGATGCGTAACCTTCCCTCTCCACGCAATAGGATAACGCTAAACGAATCATCTTCTTGTTTTCAAATAACAGGATGCATTACCGTCACAACTTCTGGTCGCATGTCAGTCACCATTATGTTAAGCCCACCCACTGACTCCATACACGCTGTGATTGGACCGCTTTTATTTTCCATTTCTCAGCTCCTTGTTCTACGGAGCGTTGCTACACTGCCCCGCCAGCCAAATTACATTTGCTTCCGCTAGGGGCGTCTAGATTTCTAGGCTAAGAAACCATAGCAAACCAGCAGAAAGGCAACCGACTCGATTTAACCGCTTCATTCTCCTGGCGTAGTCCTCAGTCATCTCTAGGCCTTCTCTTGTTACACAGATTGCATATTAATCATCTGGTTTGCTTCACAGCTGTTCAGTGAGTGGCTAAGGGAGGACCGGGTCAAACTGAAGCTGATGGTTCAGTCTGTTGATTACGGGTCTTTGGATACTGGCCTCTTCACTGTCACCAATGCTAATTTTTTTGGTATGCCCACTTTCTAAACCATCTGCTTCTCTAGTCTTTCTCCTGTATTTGTCTTGCACCACTACACCAGTGAGAATAGTTGGCTGTCTCTGCCGATTGTGAAATGATGACTGAGCCCTAAGGTTTGACCGGCACTAACTGTGTATGTCTTTTAACAGCAAATCTGACACCAAAGCAGGAGTCGCAACAGTTGTACCCAAAAGAGGACGACGTTGTGATCCTGTGGCTCCCTCAGAACACAGCTTCATATGCTCGCTCACCCTTCAGCGACGAGCACAAGCCAGATGATTGCCAGCCACACTTTGGTGTCGTTGCCCGCAGTAATGTTATCATTGCAGGTGTGTGTGCGTGTGTGTGTTTGTCTACAATGCAATGCAATGGTGTGCATAAACTGTGCACTAAATGCAGGATAATGCTAAACCCATGACTATTCTGTTTTGGGTTGTTGTTTGAGGACAGGTGCGAGGCGAGACCTGAAACTGAAGGTACAGACTTGTGGCAACGTGTTGTCCGTTGACAAGCAGCAGGTACAGTGTGAGGTGATAGGCAGTATGCTGAGTGCCATGCGCGAGCTCAATGCTCTGTGCCACATTCAAGACAAGGCCCTAATCCAGACGATCCTGGCACCAGATAAGCACTTTGCACATTTCCTGCCAGCCACCCAGGTTGACCAGAGGGTAAGACATCATTTTCTGGGCATTCAGATCACACAGCTTCTCCAATCACGCATGCATTCATAGATCTATTATAATGTTTTACAATGCTTATTTTTTTCTTCTTTCCTTAGTTTGAGGGATGTAATATAGAACAGGCAAAGGCGATAGATTGTGGCGTTTCCATGGTGATGAGCGGACAGCCAACCCCCAAAATATGTATGATCCATGGCCCCCCTGGAACTGGCAAGAGTGACACAATTGTAAACCTACTCTATCAACTGTCACAGGTAGGTGTGTGCCTGTGTGTGCCTGTGCCTGTGCATACACAGTATATGATTTTTCTCAGTAACCAATAGCCTTGTGTATGATGCTGTGTTTGTAGCGTGGTGCTGCAGACCCCACAGGGCAGAAGCGTTTGCATGCACTTGTCTGTGCTCCCTCCAATGCCGCTGTTGATAATCTGATGAAGAAGATCATCGTGTTCTTCAAAGGACAGAGCAAAGATGGAAAACGCAAAGGTACATAATTCAAATGCCGTGTGAGGCTGTTTTTATCTAGTGGAACTGAATGTCTGTACAGAACAGTTCCTATTCTGCCTGATGAAGATCTGCTGATCGAAAACCTTGCCTCTTATAGTAAATAAATAAAGTATTTTTGGAGCCATTATACAGTGTGCAGACCATCCCCTTCTAACATTGCTTATGTCTCTAGGCAACTGTGGAGATGTTAACCTAGTGAGACTGGGCAGTGAAAGGACCATTTGTGAGGAAGTTGTGGCGTTCAGTTTGGACAGTCAAACCAGGAGTCGAACAGGTGAGGCTCCTTGCACAGACCTGCACAGAACTTCACACATTGCAACAGGTGCCCTGGATCAGTTTTTAACATCCTTTTCATGTGGCTTGCATAGTAAAAGCACAGAATATTGAGCAGAGGATTGCAGAATTGGAGCAGAACATGCATAACCTGACACACATGTGTGCCATGGCCCAAGACCCTGCAAAGGTAAGTGTGTGCCTTTCTCTCTATTTCTATCCACTCCAGAGGCATCTGAATTGGACTTGGTGAGCTCAGGCAACAATTGACAACGGTCATCCAATGATTGCATAGAAACACAGGACAGTACTGCACAGAGTGAGTGGGGAGTTATGTACAGTAGGACATACAGTATATCAGATGATGTCAGATGTCCGACTTTTGCTGCTCTAGATGATTCAGCTGTGACTTAAATAATAATAATCCTCACATGTTCGTGTTTCCCTCAGAGGTTTTTTTCTCTTTTTCTTTTTCTTTTGCCAATACAGTCATTTTTATCTGCAAATACTTGCAGCTCAAATGTACATATCCATCAATAACCTGTGTCCTGAATTGAACTTATGTTCTTGGTACTGTTTACACATTGCCATTAGAAATCCCAAGTGTTATATGGTTGAGTTTTTCCTCTGTACAGTCAGGTTCTCAGATATTTGCTGACCTTTGAGCCTTTGAATGACCTTGAATGTTTTTCCACATCATCGCTATGTTCTCCATTTGCAGTGCTTTAACTTGTTGCTTGTTTCTTTTATAGCTTGCCCAATTGCGCGACAAAAACTTAAAACTGAATGAGGAGAGGGAGAGACTCAGCCACCAAATGAAACAGGTGAAGCACATACACATATACTGTATTTACAGACATATGCACACACATACACACAGAACAATAATTCCCATGGACTCCACCCACTTCACATTTCTGAAAAATGCTTTCAAAATGGCGGGACGTTCTGAAATTTGGAAGGGAGGGGTTGAAGAGGGGCGAAGATGTAAGGGGTGTTGATATCGACTGGGCACTGCTGCAGCTGTATTGATTGTTTTGATTTTGTGTCAATCTGGGAATGAGTGCTGCCGACATGGCTTATCACAGGTAATCAGGGCAATGGGTGTTGGGGCATTTCATTCCTAATTTGTGACGACCCAGTGACGTAGAGTCGCCAGAGAAGTGCAGGACTACATGGCATGTTTCAACCTGTAGAAGGCGCGGAGAGCTATATCTCCAATACAAAATAATATTATAAAAAAATAATGTTACTTTTCTTGGGAAACACGATTTTTGTCAATATTAACCCTGGTAATAGTGTGGTTCACCATTTATGAGTAATTTCAATCAATCAACAGCTCAAAAAACATATTTTAGGGTGCAGTTACACTTTAATGACCTGACTATGACCAATGCACAGATGCACCAAGTTGTACTAGTACAAACAAACCATCTTAAAATCGCTACTAGGCTCATGACTCTCTCATGGATTATGTTATGGCCCAAATTTATCGGTCAGTCTGAAATCGGAGAGCTTTATTCACGGTAATGGAGACCTATGTCTTGTTACTAACAGACGCAGTCTCGTGATACAATACAAAGTTGCTCTTCTTCTACAGCTTGACAAAGATGACCTCTCCGTTTGTGGTACAGTATGTCAATCACCCAATGACCACATCGCCCAACTTGTCAGCCTTGACCACACAAGGCAGTGTCCCTTAACGACCAGCATCTCTGGTATTTCTCCTGGCTTGACCTGACCCCTGTAAATTAGCAGGAAGCTTTCTCAGTGAAGATGGCAGCTCCCTCTCAAGGCCCACAATGTCCCCCAGAGAAATGGCACAAATCCCAATTCACCTTGGAAAGCATACCACAGATGCTAGACACATTAAAAAAAAAAATACAGTGAATGAGCAAATATAGAACTTACACATGTATGGTTCTAGTATTTTGTGTACAAAAAATCCATGAGGAAATGGTCTACTAGGAATTATGTTTGTATACAAGCTTGAAAATACCTATTTAGAGATGTTTCACATTCAACCGTTGCCTAAACAAACAAACCCAAACCCATTTTCTTCTCAAGTCCAACATACTTGAATTGACACAGTGAAACAGATTCCTCATACATGCAGACATAAAGCAATTCATGAACACTTTCTTAGATACAACATGTGATCCTCATGTTGGTTCAAGTACTTAGCTCCAAGAAGACCGACCATAGCAGGGCTTAAAGTGTTCAGGCACCGTGTGGTTGCTTGTGGTCAAAATTACTTCAAGACAACTGGTGTGAGACTGCAGCTTTATTCACGATACTGGGAGCATGTTACTCACATGAAAGTCAAAGTAAAAAGCCCACACATCTGTGGGTGAAGCCAGTTCTTATACCCTTAACACACATACACGGAAAATCAAAAGATCCACTTATCAGTGACTCTTTAACCACCTGGCATTTAACAGAGATAAGAATGTTTACAAGAACCCCTCAACCGAAGCCATGTTTGGGTGCCATGGGGTCACCATCATATCTCACATTGCCACGAGGGGGTTTTGGGGTTATTTTAACACTCCAGGGTTACACAGGGGTCATCTTAAGTAACACTCCTAAAGTAAAGGATGGCAACTAGATTTCATTATAAATGGAAGTTATAGTAGAACAGTTAATTCAACGAGAAACATAAAATGTATCCCACAAGCTGGTATGCTTAAGATTTGAAAATGGGTAATGAGAATACAGTATATATGAGGTCCTCATGAATGTCTGAACTTCAGGAACAGAGACCTTTATTGTTTTAAGCCCACCTTGTCCTAACCGGACGCGATGCGAACGAACATTAGCGATACAATTTGTTTAATTCCATTGTTTTCAATTGGAGTGTCCTGACTGAGGCGACGCGAGCAGCCTTGCTCTGCTATTTTGAATGAGAAATATGGAAGCCTGTGACTCAACAGAGGGCATATTTAAACAGATTCAGTGTAGACAGACGACATTCGCAGTTGGTTAGGTTAGGACACGGTGTTATAGCCTTCATCATCTCTCATGGTATGCTACTCCACATGATCAAGAAATAGTCGTTGACATATTAGTGGAGAGCCAAGACAATACATGTCTGCCTCAGGCAGCATACCTTACACTTATGACCATGAAGGCTGCATGATTAGAGTCGTGACCTGGAGGGGGGCAAATTCCCTCAGCACCGTTGATGCACAAAAACATTTGAGATTCATTAGTAAACTTCTGTTGCAAGTAAACTGACACCAAAGCATAAAGATGATCAAATGTAAGGTTAAGCATCTAATATATGAAAACCATTTTAAAAAAAAATGTAAACCATAAAAGCTAGTTAGTAAACACCTAGTTGATGGATTATTAATCTCTTCTAATGTATAAAATCTTGTTGGTCATCTTAAATATACAATCATAACCACGTACGGTACATGAGATATTTAGTCTTTGTATCCAATTCCAGTCATTGCATTCAACATTTATGTCGTGTCTCATACCTTAACGGCTCTTGACAGATTCAACAACAGGTTCTGCAGCCTCGCATTCAGCATTCAACAGGTCATTCTGACCTCAAATCACTGAATAGCAATCAGTGTCTCTTTAGCTCAACAAATGTTGCCACCACCGTTGGCTTTGAGACATGTCTGGTCTGCTTATATTACAATGTCTATGTCTGGTCTGTCTATTATACCACTGCTTGCTTTGAGACCTGTCTGGTCTGCTTATATATTACACCACTACTGGCTTTGAGACATATCTTGTCCGTCTCCTGTCCACAGTGCAGAAGTGGGAGGCAGAACACGCAGCGCCTCATCCTGCAGGAGGCCAACATCATCTGCTGCACCCTCAGCACCAGCGGAAGCATGGTGCTGGAGATGGCCTTCCGTCGCCGAGGACGCGTACCGTTCAACTGTGTCATCGTTGATGAGGTGAGACCAGGATCAGCTCTGGGCAGTCTGCTAGTGCTATATCCTGCAGTGTGGTCACTAGTAATATACCGTGTGTGTGTGTGTGTGTGTGTGTGTGTGTGTGTCACAGGCAGGTCAGGCCAAGGAGACGGAGACTCTGATTCCTCTGCTGTTCCGTTGCCCCTCCCTTGTCTTGGTGGGAGATCCTGACCAGCTCCCACCAACAGTCATATCACAGGTATGACTGTCACTTACCAGAAAAGTGCTTTTATTTACTCAGAATAGCCGGGTGTATGGGAAAGAGACACTTACTTGTTGCCATACTCCGTGGTCCAGATCTCCTGTTCCTGTCCCTCCTCTCTTTTCTTTTCTGATCAATTGAAAGTGTGTATGATGCTCCGATCGATCGGCCACCAGCCATTATCTACAGATATTCAATTAAGCATGAATATCGGAGTCAACATTTTAGAGTGGCCCAGCCGGGGTCCAGACCTAAATCCATGAAAAGAATCATTCCTGCCTCAGCCCAAATTGCTGCTAAAAAGGTGTGATCTACTAGCCTGGGTTTTCCCATACTGCCTTGCGCGGTGATTTCAATCCCGCTGCTAAACCAGTCTGGAAACTAACGCCCAAATGTTCGCCTGATGTTGGCGAACCAATCACAGGACATCCGAGAAGTTTCCGTTGCCTTCTTGCGTCTACATTCGACGCCAAAGGATTTACGACAGCCCTTAGCGTTGCATACGAACGAGTTGGGTGAGCTATGCGCATTTGATAGACATCCGTGGCGCCCAATGAACGGATCCGGGCATTTTTTCAAATACGAGAAAATGAACGTCTGGTTGCCAGACCACGTCTCATTTGAGAAGTGGTAGGCGTTAGCCAGGCTAGTGATCTACAGTCATTATGGAGACATTGAGAGGCTTGGTAGGTGTTTTAATAGCCATTTTGAAAGCTGTTATGGTGAATGACAACTTGAAAGATTTTTCCAGTGATTACTGTAAATCCTCAGAGGTGGAAAAGTCCATTATAAGAACTGGAGAAAGTGAACAAGTCCCGCCCCCATTCATTTCAATGGGAATGCTAGGCTAGTGAAAATTGCCAAAATTTAAAATTTTTTCAGGCTTCAACATGGCGTTTTAAGGGTCTTGTGTCCGGTGCCGTTTTACTTAGCCAATTAAGTGGCAGGTTACTGATTGACGTAAGGTACAGAAGGAGAGCTCGTGCCCACACTAAGCCCGTGCACAAAGATCGTATAGTTACTAAGATGAATCATAAAGGGTTTTTTCAATGGAATGAAATGGCACCCACTTCCGCCTCCTAAAGGGGCGTGATCAGTGACGAGATAATCGGTTTAGAACGGTGTAGAAGCAGCAGAAGCAGGTGCCGTTGATAACAGGTTTATTTCTCCCATAGAAACACACGCTCCCGTTTGCCTCCTAAATGGGAGTGGCAGTTGCGAACCCTACGTCACAATGAAACCCTCATATGAATCGTCTCGCTTTATAAACCGTCTCTGCCGTGCATGAGCTGAGAGTGGAACAGCCACCAATCAGCATGAGGAGAAATGGCACCGGACATGATGTATTTCTGGAAAATGGCGACGAGAAAGTGCCTTGCTAATTAGCCCTTTTCACGTGATGTCAGACGAAGCGTTGCTGGGTGTCCTCCGGCATGTCCAGCTGCCCAATACTACAGAAGAAGAAGAAGAAGTATTCATGGGTTTCATCAGGTCCCTTTCCACAGGTGTATACAATCAAGCACCTTGATTATCAATGCAGACTGCATGGTGCTTGATTGTATACACCTGTGGAAAGGGACCTGATGAAACCCATGAATACTTCTTCTTCTTCTGTAGTATTGGGCGGCTGGACATGCCGGAGGACACCCAGCAACGCTTCGTCTGACATCACCGTGAAAAGGGCTAATTGGCCAAGCTAATCAGTCAAATCCTGACCCCCTGGTGCCAACCATTAACTTAAACCAGCTGATTCTAATTAACACAACTCTTCAGCCAAGTAGAGCAGCTAATTGACGAGATCACCTTTGTTTAAGTTCACAGGTAGAACCAATACAATATATTGCGTAGACAAGTTACCTCAGAGCAGTAGATAAAACAGAGTGGCGACACTCCCATAGACCTCCATAGGAAAAAATGGCAGCGCTTTTTCCAGGCTATTTCCTCGTTATGGGACTTTTGGAACTATTTACAGCCAATCTCTTGGTCAGTAGTCAATGAGTTAATTGATTACACCTTCCAGCATCCAGAAGTACATCCCACCCTCCTGCGATTCAGCCATTCAGCACAGGTTTTTTGGAACTTTTGATCGTGTGGCGGCAACATCAAAGAGTGTCGCAACTCCCTCTCTCTATGGCTCCGAGTTACCTGAATTGAGTTGGGGTTTTTTTAATGTATGATTTACTTTTTATTGAATTAACAGGCTGGAATGCCTTGCGGCAACAATAGTGCTTAAATGTAGTACTGCTTCAGCCTCTGGCAAGCTCAGAAGGGGGCGGCAAGCGACTGGTAGCTTACGAGCAACATATTTTAGACCCATGGTGTAGGACAACAACTTTTCATTAGCACCAGTATTAAACCAACCAGCAATATAATAAATTAAGAGGGCTCTTCTCAATATTTTGTGTTAAATTGAAATCTAATTAAATCTTCTAATGCTCTTGAACTGTTAGCCCTTCTGTAGGCAATTATACTGAATTAATTATCTGAATCGACCGAGCCCCGGCTATTATCTGAGGTCCGGCTATAAATACAATATCAGCCATAATTTGAGAATTTACGGTATTCAAATTTTGGACACGTAATTTTTCATAAAAATGTTAGAAATATTAAGATGAAAAAGCTTCTTTTTCTGCTTCTACCACATTGTCTTACAACCTTTTGGCATGTAGCAGTGTCCTTTTTCGATCAGAACAAGCATATTGGTCAGGAGAAAACCAACATTAAATCAATATTTGCCAGGGGTATGAATAATGTTGTTCCTAACTGTACCATTTGTTTTTCGGATTGTATAACGGTTCACTTTGCACTGTGCCAGACAAAGCCCCTTAGCTGTTCTTAAATTACTGGAAATGTTCTCTTGGAGCTCATTGCTAAATTTAGTCATCTGGGGCATCAGTCTTCGCACTGTGGTAGTCAATGGTATGAACCAAACAGCCAGCTGGGGTGCTGGGGAGGTCTATTTTGATGACCCAGAGTGATTATGCCAGGTGGTGTTTTGTCAGAAGGAGCCACTGGTACAATGTGCTCTACCCCTCCTGTTCTTTGTTCAAGGCCAAGTCTTTGTCTCGATAGAGATGCAGTTTTGAGATGTCTGATGGCAGAAAGTATATTTCTGCATAGATCTGGCATAGGGGTTGAAGACTTATTCCAGAAGTTTATTACACCCCTAAACTAAAGTGTAACCAGATTTGGGGTTACTGTAGATACATTTAAGTGTAACATAACGCTTCTGACACGTTCATAACAGTGTCATGTCATAAAAACCGAAAGACCCTTAATGACAAACATAAACAAGTCCTAAGCATTTGTCATGACAAGTTAGGGTTCATCTGTCATGTCACTCTTATTTAGATACCTTTTTAAAGTCATTTAAAAAAAAAAAAAAAAAAAAAAAAAAAAAAAATTAGTTTAATGAAGTGAGAAAAGTCAACTTTATTTTTGATTAGGACATAAATGCAAACACACACACACACACACACACTCTTCCTTAATTCCCTAAGACAAAGTAGGGCAGACATAAACTTGCTAAATTACACTTGATAATGCATACCTTTCCCTGCCAATATTTTGCATTACCTTTTATTTTTACGTCAATACCTGGCAACCGTGTACCTGAGGAGTGTACTTGATTAACACTTGAAATCTCCTGTGTGTGTGTGTGTGTGTCAGAAAGTGAAGGAGCTCGGGTTTGACCAGTCACTGATGGCTCGACTGTACAAATGTATAATGAGTAATCGTCTGAGCCCCCCACGCATCCACTTCCTGAGTCAGCAATACAGGATGCACCCAGACATCTGCTCCTTCCCTTCCAGATACATCTACAACAACGTACTCAAGACCGATAGGTGAGGTGCACACACAGCTGAGTGAGGAAGATGTGCTTGGACAGTAACTGACATTTGACTTTTTGAAACAATGCTGCAAATTATGGGAATGACTGATGTAAGGTTTAAGAAACACCATAATGAAACTGCTAATTAATTAAGCCTTAGTAAAAAGCCACAGGAAATAAAAAAAAAATGATAATAATAATAAAAATTAAAAAAAAGTTAAGCACAAACAACTGGTTGAAAATTGTATGTTGGAATCTTCACCTATTTCACATTGCATATCAGTTGTGTTAGTGGTATGTGTGTAATGTATGTGATTGCTAGAATTTGTTTTCACTTTCAGAGCGATCGCTCAGAATCGCTGCTCTAAGGACTGGGCTTGCGAGTCCTACAGGGTGCTGGATGTTGCTGATGGACAGGAGATGAGGGAGAATGAGTAGGTCATCAGTCATCACCTTAAAGAAATATATTACATTTAAAAAATAAGTGTGTGCTGCTCCATTACTTACGGTAACAATTTGTCTGTGTGTGCATGGCAGCTCTTATTTCAACCCTAAGGAGGTGAAACTGACCGTAGAGTTGGTGCAGCTGATCCTCGAGGTGTACCAGAACCGCGTCCCCTCCCAGTCACTCCGTGGGATCATTGGGGTCATCACGCCATACAGTGGACAGAAGTTTCGGATTCGCAGTGCCCTGCGACAAAGAAACTTGCAAAAGTCAGTGTTGAACATGTTTACTTACGCTTACTCAATCCCATAACAGCAATTCATGTCTTGTTATTGTTTGGTTTTGTATTATTCATCCACTGAATTGGTGATTTTTGTGTTTCTGTTGTGTTAGGGTGGTGGTGGACACAGTCGATGGCTTTCAGGGCAGGGAGATGGACTGTATCATTGTGTCCTGTGTGCGAGCCAGCAATGAAATGGGCTCCATCGGGTACGTTTTTGTGAGCGTGTGCAAGTATGCACGCAAAAGCATTAGCACTTGTGTTTGTAGACTTCTTTTTTCCCCCTTTTCCTCAATGCTTTGTGATTTGTCGGGGATTGAACTTTGAAGGTCATCTACCAGTTGTGCTTTTCTGTCTGAACATGATGAACTAGATGGCACTCTTGACAACATAGACCTCTGCCATGGTACAATATAACTACTTACAACCTTACTGGGATTGAAAAATTAATTCCTCAGGCTTCCTCAGGCCGTGTGTGTGTGTCCGTGTATCTGTGTGTCCATCCTGCTAATAACGACTCTATTCAATATGGATGCTGTGTGTTAGTTTTCTAGGGAATCGTAACCGAATGAATGTCACGATCACCAGAGCCAAATACAGCCTCTTCATTTTGGGACACCTGCGGACCCTGAGGGTAATATGGGCGTGCACATCTTGACCGTAGCATTGGTTTAACATGAATAAATGAGTCAAACCACATTTCGGGATTGCCTTGATAATGCTCTACATGTTCTCCTTGCAGGAACACAGCGACTGGAGGGCTTTGATAGAGGATGCGGAGAGCCGTGGGACCATCATAACGACGAAGGAGCAGCATTTCAAAACCGATGCCCGCAAGATATTTAAACGAGATGCCCTCCCCCCTCCCCCTCACAGGACACAAGACTGGCCCTCGAACAGGCCCCGATCAAACAGCACCCCCCCGTACCCAAACACCACTAGGGATCACAGGGCTCCACAATCCACCAAGCTCACCCAAGACCCACGGTCCAGTAATGCGTCCTCAGGAACGATTGCCTCCAGGCCTGCATCCTCCACCACAGCCAGGGGACCGGATCCTACAGGTCTGCCAAGAGACCCTCGGCAACGGGGCACCTCCTTGGACACTGCCCCCTCCAGGCATCCATCCTCCACCACAGCCAGGGGACCGGATCCCACAGGTCTGCCAAGAGACCCTCGGCAGCGGGCCATTGCCTTGGACTCTACCTCCACCAGGCCTGCATCTTCCACCACAGCCAGGGGACCGCAGGATCCCGCAGATCGGCCGAGAGACCCTCGGCAGCGGGGCGTCTCATCGAACACTGCCCCCTCCAGGCATCCGAATCTCAGGGTTATCAGGGACCGGCGTGACTCCAGTGAACATGAGCGACGACGACCCAGTCAGAACCAGACGGTATCGTCGAGTTCCACGGTCCAAAGAAGCAACTCCATCTCTCATCAACCCCCTTCAAATTACTCGAGGAGGGAGAGGCACTAGTATCTTTTTTCCCTTCTTTTTTTAAAAACCTTATTTCCGCATTGGGACTACTTTGTATATACTGACTGTACATACTTTGCAAGAAATAACATACTTTTATTTTTATCTACCTTTTAATTGTGAAAGTGTGTTGACACTTGTTTTTGTTTTTGTCATATTTGTTACAAAATGGCTGAATAAGACTTTGCTCGCGCTACTCAGACAGTTTGCATTAGTGGAGATCGTTGTGTGATCAGTCACCGTCTCCATCCAAGCAGAAAGGCCTTTCACCAGGGATATGCACAACAGCACCTTTTTTTTCTGGGGCTTTTGTGCTGTTGGAAAGAAGCTAATCTGGATTTGCACATAGACCAATATTTTGTACTTTGCGCTTCAAATGGGCAAGCACGTTTTATAGGATTTAGTACACGGCTTCAGCAGCAGTGAACCTCCAGTTTGAGATTCGTGCCTTAGTTTCTTTGAGAGTTATTTCTTTTTATAGGAAAGAAGTTCATAGGAAAGAAGAGTGTTTTTATAAATTGGATCTAGTTTGTATGTCAGTATTCATCTGTATCTGACTGGATTGTGCTGGAGTCTATGTAGAATTAAATCTTAACTACTGGCGTTTTATGTCTGGACACTTTGGTTGTCTTGTGTGTTTGTGTGTGGGGGGTGGTTGTCTTGTTGTGGGTCTTCTGGTTTTAGTCTCTTTTTGGCAGCCTCTGCTAAAGCTTGCCAAGACAATGCATTCATGGTGCTTTCCTTGTCTCCTTTAGTTGTTGTTAGAGAACCAGGCAAGCAATAATTTAAAGTGTTGTATCATGTTTTTGAAAATGGACTCAACAGGAGCCTTGGCTTATACAAAACATGTTGCAGTAGACAAAGCTGAGGAAACTGTATTTTTAGGTTTCCCGAAGTGGTCCTTGAGTTGCCTGTGTGTTTTTTTTTCTCCAAGCGTACACAATATGAAAAAACATGCATGTTCTTTGGCTGGACCAAATCTTACCTTGAAATATTGTCATTGCCCTTGGAACGGCTGCCTTGATGCATTGGTTATGCATGTTATATGTTGTATCATGAGTCTGTACACATGAGTCTAACACTGGTATTGTAGCTTTATGTTTAATGGGTGCATGTGTTCATTTGGACAAGAATGAATTACACAGTATATTGTGCAGGGGTTTTTTACCCCCAATTTCTGCTCATGTCCCCTCTTGACACTTTAAAGCCTCATCTGAAAGATTGCATTAGATGAAGTTAGAATATTTAAATGTACATATCCCACTTTTTGGGTGGATTTAGGCTGTCAAACATGGCTATGAATACTACTAAGAGCAAAGACTAATTTGTAAAAGCTGTGCTGCTCTTTTCAGGGTGACAGAATTGTTTGTTGTGTGTAAACTGCTTGTGATCTTTTACTAAAATAGTCTCTGTACAGTAACTAACCCTAGTGCAAAATTGGGAAGTAGATTTGCAGAACCAGCCATATTCGTTCACTCGCTCTTTCAGTCCAGTCGTTTCTGGTGAAGAATGACTCTTTGAAGAACGTGGCTATGTCTGCGTAAGGTTTGTTTTTTTGTGGAAGTTTTTCTATAATCATTTTATGATGGGGATATTAAATGAGCATACTAAATTAATTGTCCCTTGCTCTGTACCATGATCATTGTAGAAGATCTCCAAAAGGATGACTGCCGTTCTCAGGAAGCATATGACCACACTGATTGATCATGAGTAGCCTACTATTTTTTTATTATTATTTATTTTAGGCTCTGGCAAACTCGGCAAACTACTGAGGAGAAGATGCTGAGGCAGGCCTAGGGAGAGAGAGAATAGGAAATACTTTCCTCTTCTTCCTAATCAATTAAAAAGTGACAGGTGTGACATTATCAATTAAAGAGGCGGGACTTCCGGTTAGGGCGGGACTTCCGGTGTGTACCTTTGATGAGTGAGGCTCGTGGTTGTAGTCCTTTGAACTTGATTGAATTAGGGGTGTGACATTCTTTGATCTTTAATGAATTAGGGCATGACATTGTCTGATCTTTAATGGATTAGGGGTATGATATTCTTTGAAGATGAAAGAATTAGGGCATGACATTGTTTGAACATGAATGAACATTTGTAAGAGGTGGATGAGGGGCATGACATTCTTTGAATGTTCATAGGGCAGGCCAATCAAAATCCATTAAAGGTTCAAAGAATATCATGCCCCTCATCCACCTCTTACAAATGTGGTTCATGTGTATTCATGTTCAAACAATGTCATGCCCTAATTCTTTCATCTTCAAAGAATATCATACCCCTAATCCATTAAAGATCAGACAATGTCATGCCCTAATTCATTAAAGATCAAAGAATGTCACCCCTAATTCAATCAAGTTCAAAGGACTACAACCACGAGCCTCACTCATCAAAGGTACACACCGGAAGTCCCGCCTCTTTAATTGATTGCATCACACCTGTCACTTTTTAATTGATTAGGAAGAGGAAGAAAGATATTTCCTATCCTCTCTAGGGAGCAATAAGACTTGAGTTGTCTGTTCTCAATGTATTCAAAATGTATTAATGGAATCACCCATGTGATATGCATTGGAATGTTTGAAATGTGCATGTATCAAAATCAGAATGGCACAGTTGCTGTATCTAGAAGGGAGCACCCATAGAAATAACAAAGGAAATTCACACATTGTCAAAGTCATGTTGTAATCAAATATCATTATATAAAGTTAGGACCCAACATTTTTTGTTGAAGAGGTTAATTTGAAATGAGATTTCGTACCTAAAGAGCTCATATCCAGACAGTATATATAAATAGTCTCAGACACTTATTTATCACATAGTGGAAGAGTAGGCTGTGTTCTGCTACATAGGCCTAGGGAGTTGTCTACTGTATGCATCAGTGGCACTCAAGATGATCTTCAGGAGGAACCTAGGAAGGGCATGCAGATTAAATGTTTCTTCTTTCCTTACACGGTTTCATAAGTAAATCGGGTTGGATTGTAAAGAGTGACCGTTGAACACCCCACTGAGCATTAGAGGAAGCGGTCAATTGAGTGAGAAAATGTTCAACTTTGTGACTTGTCAACTTTTTTTTCCGTGTGTGGCAACAGTATCCCATCCTGTAGGCCGCTTAAACTCACATCTAATATATATCATGTCATCCCTGTAGAACAGTTCTAAAAGTTAAAAACCTTCAGGAGCTCATGGTGTAACGTTTCCTATTACTAGGAACTAAAGCGTTAAAAACTAATCCTCCCTAAACGAAAATCACATTTTCTCTATCATAATATCAAAGCATCCTTTACCAATATTACCCGAACATCAAAGCCAACATCTCACATCAATGGCAAAGCCCCTCACCATGTGTTGTAAGTGCTCCTTTTTGTCAAACAGAAGAAGGGAAAACACTCTTATGAGAGTAACACTTTCCCCCCTCTTCCCCAGACATCTAAACTCTTGGAACACTCACTCCTCTTCCCCAGACATCTAATCTATTATGAGAAGAACACCTACCCCTTTTGCCCACACATCTAAACTCCCGTGGAACTCAGCAGTCATTTTCAACAATCAAGAAGAAATGCTGAAAATGAGAATCAAGACTATTCCACACATTCCATTTGATTTTAAGTCCACAAGAAAAGTTGGGTTGTTTATTATACAAGGCTAAAATGTAATGCCAAATATATATATATATATATATATAAATGACCCAAATAAAGCTAAAAGTAACAGTATTTCTCAGTTCTTCCCATTTCATTAAGAAGCGGCTCTTCATGACCTTACATCTATTCCCGGCCTCCAAGTCTAGGGGAGCTTGGGGCACCGCACAACCATGTTCCCTTGCTTGATCTTAAAACACAAAGAGAACGGACAAGGGGAGGTTCAGGCGTTGCACACTGGCATTCCATTTATTAGTTAAAAAAATGTTTTAAGTACCAAGTACTTCGATATTCCAGGATATCCAACAATGTTCAGACACACTCAACACTAAATATCAACACACATTAAATCATTAACATCTTTGATAAAATATATATAAATATGTGATGAGAATAAACAACATTCAGCAACCAATTCATCCATTTGTAACCTCACTAACAAGCCAATGGCCACATGGTGGTGGCAACAAACATTTGCTTGAATTAACATTCATTTCATTTTAATAAGAATCACTCAACACATAATTCAACATTCAATTCATTAACCAGTAATCTCTACAAAGCAACATTAAGATCAAAATGAAACATACCTTAAAACACAAAGGTGGGGAACTGACAAGGCAAGGTTCAGGTGTTGCACACAGGCATTCCACACTCCTTCTTCTCTGCCACCTATATAGTACCTGTCCCCCATCCCCATCCCTCCCTTCCAGGGTGCCATCTACAGGCCTGGAGAGGAGACCCTGTCCCAGATGTTTTCCCCGACAGCAAACTGGATGTGTGCAATGTATACCATGTATGTCAAAGTGTGTAAATACTAAAACATGCAAGCATTTTAATTGAAAATACTACTCATAAGAATTAAAAATGTTACTGCAGAAACACACAAAACATTTTCTATATGCCCCGCCCCCCTCTCTATTTGTTCTGTCTTTTTATACTCTCTCTGTGGTACGTTCAACACTTCACCTGATTCTGGTGTAAACCGGTTTTCTGACAGCCAGGTGATTCACCTTGCCATGACCTCCCAGACATCCATGTCTACACTTTTACGCTTGCTTTTTCGGGGTATTGTTCCACTCAGACATCTCTGAGCATCCTGTGTTCTTTTGTGGTTTTTCTAGTATAGGCTTTGCAAACAGCCTACCCTCGTGTGGTTACATCCTGTCCTGCGCTTGATCCTTACACACAGTCACCTGCAATACTGCAGAGAGGATTATACTGTACATCATACCATAAACTCCATTAACTGCACAGGTTTACATTTCAAAATATGATCAAATTCCAAACATATCACTGGCAAAAACTGTGTGTCATTTCAGTCTGGATTCCACTCTCAGTAACTCTAGGACAAGGCCCCATCTTATACATGTAGTTACATTGTGGTAATACAAATCACATGAGTACAGCAATCTTTTCCAGAACTCCTCATGCAAAAATACAACAATACATGGACACTCCTCTGGCCATAGCATGTGATCCATGCGCCATACACCAGTAATGTGGCTACTCCAGGCCCGGAGTGGCTAATTGAGAGCTTTGGGGGCATCCCATTACACGCCACTCTGACGGAGACATGTAGGCTAGTATAAACTGGCCCGGGGCCGGGGCGGGGCCCGGGATGAGCCCCGGCACAAGTTGCCAGGTCAGAATCAGAATCAGCTTTATTGGCCAGGTTTGCATGAACAAACAATGAATTTGACTACGGTTAATCTTTGCACCCAAGTACAGTGGTCATAATTATTCCAAGACAACTGGTGTGAGACTGCAGCTTTATTACCACTCCACGATACCGGGAGCATGTTACTCACATGAAAGTCAAAGTAACAAGCCCACACAACTGTGGGTGAAGCCAGTTTATATACCTTAACACACACATACATATTATGGAAAATGACCAGATGCTCTTACCAGTGGTTCATTAACCAACTAGCATTTAACAAAGATAGGACTGTTTACAAGAACCCCTCAACCGAAGCAATATTTGTGTCAGGGCTTTTACCTGACCAGGGGTCATCTTAACATTCCAAGGTAAAGGATGGTAACTAGGTTTCACTATATATTATGTATGTTATGCTAAAACAGTTAATTAAATGAGAAACATATAACATTTATCCCACAACAGCACTCAACAAAAACATAAAAAAAAACAGTAAAAAAAAAGAATAAGGGCAGTAAGCTATGTATATAGAATAAAGGAATAAATACAGTATGTACATTTACAAATAAAGATATGCTATGGGTGGGATAGGGTAATACAATTGTGCAGCCTTGTTGTCCCTGTTAAAGGTACTGTATACCATGGTCGTGGACACCCCAACAGGCACAGGCAAGACACAGGATGCAATTGAAGTGAGGGTGGGAGTAGTGCATTATCAGTATATAGGCTGAGGTTTAAGATTAAATACAAATATAGTGCAAGGCAGTACAATGCAATGATGATGTATTAATACAATATAGTAACTGTAAGATTGAAGTGCTCATGATATGAGGTAGATGAGCAGAACATGTTGATTCACTTTGTTCGGTGTAAGGGTGGTTGCTATTTCTGAGTGTTTGACAGAGTGACAGCTTGGGGAAGAAGCTGTCTTTGTGTCGTCTGGTTTTGGCTAACAGTGCCCTGTATCGTCTACCAGAGGGAAGGAGGTTGAACAGTTTATGACCAGGGTGTGAGGGGTCTGTTTTGCTGCCCTTTTCCTGACCCTGGACCCAGTGGACCGGTACAGGTCTTGGATGGAAGGGAGGTCAGCTCCAATAATCCTCTCTGCAGCCTTTATTGTCCGTTGCAGTCTGGCCCTGTCTGGTTTGGTGGCTGACCCAAACCAGACAGTGATGGAGGTGCAGATGACAGACTGATGATGATGATCAATGATCGCTGAGTAGACAGTGGTCACAGCAGCTCCTTAGGCAGATTACCCCCCCCCCCATAACAAATCCCAATTTAACCCCTGCATATAGGCAGGAAGTCAGATATAATTAAAGCGGAGCGGTTCGTAATCAAGGATCTCTGATGTAGTTATAAATATGTAATATGTAAATTAGTATTCACTTCTAATAGGCTATGCATAAACGTATTAATTACTTAATTAGTGTGCTTGCAAAAGCACACTATTGTTCTCCGTGCGTTTCATATACTACTTATTTATCTTAAGTCAAACTTTTGTCTCCCTATCTTGTCCTAGGGATTTAGAGCTAGAGACGCCGTTCCACCTCTCACGCGTCGGTCCTGATGCGAGGATGGTGGCTTGTATACAGCTTTTTGATACGCCTTGTCGTTCTCCCGTTATTCCAGTTTTTCCGGTCGATTTTTTCCCATAGGAATGAATGGAAAAGTGATTTTTGAGCGCTGATGCCCACACATTTGTCTACCTGTAGCCCAAACCGTAAGACATAAAGTCATGAAATTTGGTACACTGATAGAGGAGACTACCCTGATTGACACCACCAGATTTCATGCTTGCCACTCTCACGCCCTAGCGCCACCAACTGGTCAAAGTTGGAAAACACGTTAATGCCCGTAACGTTTGATTCGTATGGCCGATTTTGATAAAACTTATACCGTTGGAATCCTCTGACTCGGCCAATTCCAACGCACTATGTGACGTCATTTTCCGCCATGATGGATTTTCCACCATTTTGAATTTTGTCCAAAGTCAAAGTAAAGCGACTCTGGCCGCATAGTTCCTCCGATCGTCATGAAACTTGGCACGCGTGATCTACAGACCAAGGCGGATCAACTGCCTCGATTTCGCCTTCAAACATCCAAGCGTTCGCCTGTGACAACCAATTAAATTCAGCGAGCGAAGCCGCCAAACAGGAAGTGTGCCTATCTTGGAAATGCTGTGACGTATGAAAGCCATATTTGGTGGGATGACTTGAGATCCCATCCAAAGCACCCTCAATAAATTTGGTGTTATTTGGTCTTTCGATGGCTCTATAATTAGCAAAAACGTGTGTGTTGGCGAATGTATACTATTAAGCAGAATAGCTCATCTTAAATTGCTTAGGTCATGCAGAAATGACATTTCAGAGTGATTTAAGATACAATGTTGATATTTTAAAAAAAAAATCAAATCGACGCCATTCTTGTAAAACACATTGGTGTAATTCTCACACCACTATAGAGTCATTCCATGTATTTTCATACCTTCATTATGGAATGGTAGTTGACCTCCACTGTTCAATTGGTCATTGGATGACATGGAATGTCCGCAACGGTACAATGTGGGTGTGATTCTAGGATGGTCCGCATCGGGATGTCTCATCCTGAGACTGGTATATCTAAGCAATGCCATGGCCCCGAGGGGCAAGTACGGACTTACGCGCTGTTAGACATTACTTGTGTTCATTTGGTATATATACTCGACAATCACACGATGTTTCATACTGACGGTGTGTTTTGGATGATTTGTATTGACCTGAGCATTCTGGGTGAACTTCACTCCCAAATTCGGCGAAATACCGGAAGTAGAGCGGTCGCCCTGTCTGAGGATTTTAAGTTTCGTTTTCTGTTGTGATGATGAGCAGACGGCTGTGCACAAAAAACATAGATAATTAATTTACCCTTAGAAAATTCCTGCAGTTATCCTGAGTAATCCAGCCCTTTACATTCAGAGATGCGATCATTGACAAAAAGTAAGTTTGATACATACATCGTTAATTCACACTGGTATGCAAGAGGTTTGCTAATACACTTAAACTTGCTCTTGACATGATTTCCATGAAGTAATATACTGTAAGTGTTCTCTGAAATTATAATACTACATGTGTTTAGCTTAAGAATCTACTGTTTAGCGTTTCTACTGTAAGGACGTAGACTAGTCTTGCATCTCTGTACTCTTCTTCTGTTGAGGTGTTGTTGCCTAGTGACGCCCTCTCGTGCAGCCTCATGCTAGTTCATTAGAGACGTTATCTAGTAGTACACCACAGTGTTGGTGAAGTTCATGACGTTAGTTTTGAGTGAGTTTACTGCCAATTACCTTAAGTTGAAGTTGTGTGCGTGTATGACAACAAAAGTAAGTGACCGTAACCTTCGGTCATGTGTATTGGGAGTGGGATGTATCTTTCACGTTGATATGCAAGGACTTAGCATGCTAAACGGAGCATTAGCATTAAGGGTTTGAAATGAAGGAAGCCTGTGTTACTTGTGTGAGAAGTTGAGCTTATAGAATGAGAGATAGCGATACAGTTTATTTAGTGACCATATTAATGACAGTTTATTTGGTTCTTTACAGACCACTATACATTATAAGTTTATTCATGCTGTTGTATGGTGGAAGAAAACTCAATAAAGAAACTAAGGAGAAACTACTGCTTCACAACCAGTATTCTAACCAAAGATTCTAGCGCTGTATGATCTTTGGTTCTAACTGACGCCACCCAAGCAACACAATCAATCAATCCATACAGTCCTTTAGCCCCATAGACAGTAAAAGATAGCCCTCATTAACAATCTCCGACTGGAGGAAGTTTGTACCTGTGCTGTGCGAGTTAACGCTATTACACAGTACCGTTTACGCCGCTAGATGGCGTTATTGACCACATAATAACTGTAGTCACGAACAAAAAGGTTTCTTTTCTTTCTTGAAGGGGTTAGCGTTGCCGTTGCTGTATGTGTGTCCTGGCTTACAATTCAGTTTAATGAGCTTAGTATTCAATGCATATCTGTATGCTGCAGATATATTATCTATAAATAGCCATCTACCTATATTTCTCTGTATGTATGGAATCCTTAATGTCTCTGCTGGAACAATACAAAGTTAAACCCCATCTCTTCTCCGTCCTATATTCTAACCGATATACCATCCAGTATAGTGCCACTACCCTACCTGAATCAGTGCAAACCTATAACCTTCCCAATAATAATAGTAATAATAATTAGGTAAAAATAATAGTTTCTGCTTTAGGGAGAAATCTCAGAATTCCCCTCCAGCTAAGGAAAGTGGGAGCTATGTTTTTAGACTCAGTAGGCAAGCTTATGTGTGGAGACTTAAACTGTGAAGTTTGGCCCACTTATTGTATAGCAGTTAACAATTCTAGGTTCAATGAATTACATCCAACACAAAGTGTTATAGAAAGTATTAGTGTGTGTTTCATTTAACTATTGTTCATAGTAAACATTTAATTAATTTAGGCTATGGGTGGTATAGGTGAATTATTACCACACAGTTACTATCTAAAACTAGAAAATGTAATTCCATGGAAGGAATTACCATTGCATGTAAATGCAAAAAGGTTTCTAGCTGTGTAAAACATATTAGGCCTATAGTTAAAAAGACAACTAGGCTAAACTGAAGAATAGATAAATAACAATTACAATTCCAAGTTGGAAAGTCACATTTAAAAAGTGATTTATGAAAATGCATCAAAATTGTGGATATAGGCTATTTTGGAAAATAACTCTTCATTTATTAGAATTTAAAAGACTGAAATGAAGTTGCCAACTTCAAGTTGCAAGAGCTGACTTTAAGTAGCCTACAGTGAAACGACTGGTAGGATAGCTTACATAGCCTTCATATCTACACTAATGCAGGTTAAAAGTAGGCCTAGGCTGACACCATTGGAATACTGTACGGAATACAATCTCAAACAACGCCAATCAACGATGATGCAGCAACAGGTAGGATATCTAGCAAATGTAACGTTAGCTTACTAGGATAATTTATGTAGACTACACATATTACAGGATGAGCTAGTATGTTCTTCGAAACCGTTTCCAGGTGTGTGAGTGTGATTGTCCTAATAGGAATAAGCGACTGTGAGAAGGCTTGAACCTAAATCAACTAGTAGGCCTGTCTATCAGGTTGGACTTCACTTAAAACGCTGCTCTGTAGAGATGGCTAAAAGCCCTTGTGTAAGCCCTGTTCGCCTTGCAGCCTCCCCCGACGTTAAACGTTAGCCTGGAGCAAGTTTGGTTGTCGTTAACTAAATACAGTGTTTACGTTGACGTTAGGTTAGATTGTCTTTAGCTGTTGATAACGTTACCGAGAGCAAACCGGTTAGGCTACTGTAACGATATAAACAAATCAAGTAAGGAGTAGCCTAAGAGACAAGACGATAACGTCCTGGTTTACAGCAGCTGCAGCTGTTACAGCTTAATGAGTAGACGTAACGTAACATTCACGTAGCCTGGTTCAGCGCATCGACGGTGGCATGGCTTTGGATCAGAGATCCTTGATTACTGACAGCTGCGCACTGACGTAACAATTAATCTTTGCCGCCAAAGGGTCTCAATGTAAACTCTGGGAATTTTAATTTCTTTTATCGTAAATATCTCAAAAAGTATAAAGTTCACACATTTGAAAAATACATAGAACAAATCTCCGTTACAAGTCCTGTGTAGGAGTGCTTGAATGACGTCAAACGGCTCAGTGGTTTTAAAGCCTTTGATAGTTGATTTTGGTCGGAAGCAGAATAATAATTATAACGATAATAAGAAGAACAGGGATAACAGTACATTGCATTTACATGCAATGTAACTACGTAATCCTTAATTGAGATTTCATTGAAAGTGATAGGTTGAACTTTTAAAAAGGGGTTTTAAAAACTGTTTTTGTACTTTCATTTTATTATGTCATAGCCTACTGAACTGAATTCTAAGAGTTAAAAACAAAGGATAAAATAAATGTTTTGTGATGCTTGCATTGCATAGTATTTCATTTAGGATAAGCTATATTAAAGCAGTTAGAAGTAACAGTAGTCACTTGACATTTCTGAGGATTTGCATATTTCCACCAGGGCAGTGGTAAAGACATTCTTCAGTGGAGGCACCACACAGTTAATCACGCTATCAACATCTTCTTACCTTTTCTTCTGTTATTACTATTCTTTAACTTTATGGTAGACAGTGAGTCCAGCAAATTGAGAACCTAGGATCCTGTTTATGTTTATGAATGTGACTATGTGTATAGTAGCCTATATGTTGAGACATAAGGGTGGAAAAATAGGTTACATTTATATAATGCAAATGATTAAGTTAACAATGTCATTGAATATGTTGTACAAACAAGAAGAGCGAAATGGTAAACTTTTAAGAAATCATCATCCACATCATAGTTTGATGCTGTGTGGGGTTATGGACTTGACAGTTTTGCATGGAATTGCTCATACAGTATATACATATATATATATGTATATGTGTGTGTGTGTGTGTGTGTGTGTGTGTGTGTGTGTGTGTGTCTGTGTGTGTGTGTGTGTGTGTGTGTGTGTGTGTGTGTGTGTGTGTGTGTGTGTGTGTGTGTGTGCCTTGTTGCCGGTGTACAGTATTTCTGAATCTGAATATGGACAGGAAATGGCATAGCTTTTATCACATGCAACCAATCCAAAATCGATTTAATATTAGGGATGTTAACCGGTGACTGTTTGACCGATGGTTGACCGTATCCACGTTAACCGACCAAAGTTGTCGCTAGTCGGTTAACAAAAAAAAAAGAGAGGCATCTTTAAATTAGCCTAAAGACAGTGGACTAAACGTTACTACAGCTAGCCATCTCATTCCAAGAAGATCTTTTTTTCGTGAAGTTAACAAATTATCCCTCACACTCAATTTTTCATAACTCGCCTGCTTGTAGGCTAGGCTACGTAATAAACCAATAAAAACATTTGGCACGAGGTCACAGCGGTGGCCGGTGCGTCTTTTGCAATCTGGAAGTGCGCTGTTTTATCCATTGGTTTTATCGTGTTGCAGTCTAGGCAACTTTCCGCATAAGATGGGCTTAGATTTGGAAAGACATTACATCTACATTTCAGGAAGGGTCATTAATGGTAACAGATAAGGTAATGATCATCTTTCGTTATTATTGTTAGCACTTCCTCAAACTAAACTGGCGCTGTAGGGGATTTAAAAAAGTGACGTGAGTGAAAGGGCGGCGCCGGGGCTGTGTGTAGCCTATGAGCGGGGGACAGAGAGATGAGAGTTGGGAAATTGCGTGGCTGTTATTTCAAATAGCATAATTTATTTTAAACGAACCGGTTAACCGGTTTCAACCGGCTAATGAGCCTCGGTGGTCGGTCAAGAAAATTTGTAGTTTTCGCCATCCCTATTTCATATTCAGACACGTTAACCAGTAACAGCCTGGTTGCTTTGACATATCAACACCAAATTTGATCCTATTACACCATTTGAACAGGTGAGTCGTCCTATTTATTCTACCATCAATTTGAGGCTATAACACATTGCAACTTACTCAACAGTGAGTAAACAGCAGATGTTCCCGCAATACTCCTAACATTACTCGTATTTGTTCTAGAAACATGCCTAGTTCCTTAGGCTCCTTCCTTCTTTCACTGGTTACGTGTTTCATGCTGGCTACACGTGAACAACTCATACATAATTCAACACAAGGTCTACAGACCTTAGAGGTGTACATTTCATTTCCATACATCAAAGCATTCGCCCATGGCAGCCAATCAAATTCGATGGCGAAGCCTCCAAACAGGAAGTGAGGTCAAATCTCGGAAACGCTTTGAGGTGTCAAGACCATATTTGGTGGGACGATTTTGGACACAATCCAAAGTAGCCTTAGTAAATTTGGTGTAATTTGGCCACTAGGGGGCGTCGCAATTAGCAAAAATGCATTTTGTCTCATATCTCTTTACATCTTTGGGATGACATCCACATTTTTACATTGGAGGTGCTCTGGGACATACCACTGATGAACCTAGGCAACCCGTCACGTCAGTGTAAGAATTTGGCAATCGAGGGTAACGCCGCCAAACTCGAAGCAGCTTTGCGTCTTGGCCAAACTTTAGCGTTTTGACCTGAGGGCGAGCGGTCGCGTCTCCTGCCGGAGCGCTTTCGCGGTGCGTCGGAGCAAGCACACTTCGCACTTTCCCACCGGGAAATGCATTCTAGTTGCATATGTTTTATTAGTCCAAAATGTCTACCACATTCCAGTGTTGGAAGAAAGTAATAGTCCTTCCGGGTGTTGGTTAAGGGAGGAAGACGGACACCAAGTTTTGAGTTAATAAAAGATGGTTTACTGGTTACAAGACATTACAGCAGTCTCAGTGGGTTGCTGGGGAAGTTCCTCCAGCTTACAGTTTTATCCTTGGCTGTATCAGTTACTGGCCTATGGGGGCCCTTGCATATTGCTGCCACCTGGGCTGATTCCCAGAGTGTCAGCGCCTCAGAGTTAGAGCACAGAGTTAGAGCACAAAAAAGAACTATTCTAAGACATATTATTCCTAGTCCCCAACATTTGTTGGGGGTAATTTTAATTTTTTGCACACATACAATAAATAATCATTATAAGACATATAAAACACACTAAGACATGTAAAACACGTTAAAAGAGTAACAGAGCAATGGTCAGATAGTGCAACTGCATGAATTGACACTAGTTGGCTTAGCTATTGTTTGTTTAGGGAGACTATTGCGTTTGGGAAGAATTTTTAAATCTTGTGGTACTGGATTGTATGGACCTATAACGCCAGAAACTAACAGTTGAAACAAATGGTGGCCAGGGTGAGTATTGTCCTTGATGATGTTCTTGGCTCTTGAAAGAGTGCGACTGAGTGCAGTATCTGACAGGGGGGGAGGGGCAACCAATGAATTTCTCTGCATTTTTTTTATGATTCTCTGTAAAGAGTTTTTTGTCTGCTGCAGAACATGCAGCAGCAAACCATACCGTTACCGTATGACATGATGCTCTCGATGATGGACCTGTAAAATTACACTAGTAGCTTCCTCCTTCCTTGTTTTTCCTCAGTATCCTGAGGAAGTGAAGGCGCTGCTGGACATACTTTCTATATCAATGCACACATTTCTGTTCTTATTAATAGGCTAGATACATCCTCAATGACATGCGAAAATAGGAAAAACAGTAGGCCAATTGGACATGCTTATTTAAAATAAACAACTGATTTCACCTGCCATGCACATGGTCGATATTGTGCATAGCAGGTGAAATCAGTTGTTCTTTTTGTTTTTGTTTTTTTGTACTGTTTTAAGCCTATGGACCTCCATATAAGCCACCCCTTCAGCCTAAGAGGTCATTGGAGGATTGTTCCACCATCTCGTGTCTATGGTGTCAACCCCTAACTTGTGCCATCAAGCTGATTCGTGTCTTGACTCTGCTTCACTTCCGTGTCTTCAGACAGTCTATTTAAAAAAGCCCTTCCGCGCCTCTATCGAACATCGACTCCGCTCAAGGTTGTTCCACAGGGAGCGACAGGGGCAGCGCGCGCACAGTCGTTGTGGTGGGAGAGAGAGTTCGTAACAGTTACTGTGAACTGGTTTGTTAGGGCAGAAAAGTGAATAATATTTCCCCGTCTTTTGCAAGCATCGATTGTTTCGAAGGTAGGACCATGTTTTGTTTACATGACGAGCAATTTCCTAACGGTTTATTCACTCTGAATCTTTTCTGGCACTTCGCCCAAAAAAATCTCACCTCTGCCTGCTCGTAGACTAGGCTACCTCTCCTTTTCTAATTCGCTTTCTTTCCCTATATCATGCAATTTTTTTACAAGTTAGGCATAACCTATAGTATTTTGTCAAGCAACAAATAAACCAGAAAGACGTTGGTGGTGCGAAAATAAAGTGGTAAAACTGAGATTGCCTAAATAGTTCAAACTAGTGTAATATACTTATATCTGGATCGCCAAGTAGCCTAATATCCTTGCCCTCTATCTTAAAATACATCACTATGCCTACCAAATAGGTTTCTAAAATAGGCATGAATATTCGTATTTTATTTTCTAGCTATTCTGATTTCCTCACAGTTGAGAGTTTCTCGCAATGCTGACTTTTTTCTTCGCTTCTCACAATTGGGATATGGGGGTGGGGTGGGGGCAGATTTGACATCAGTTTTAATTTGAGGTCGTTGTTGAAGACGTAATTCCACTTTAAGGTGTGATCCTTTAAGGTGTTAAGTCAGGGGTTCCCTTTATTAAGGGGGTTAATTCAGAGATTCTGGTGTTAAGGTGTTAAGTCAGGGGTTCCCTTTATTAAGGGGGTAATAAGGGGTTAATTCAGAGATTCCTTAATTAAGGGGAAAGCGAAAACGTAAGGGGTAAATTCAGTAGGCCTTTGACCTTTTGCATGTTGTTCTATTTACATTTTTTCTAAATCACCCTAACTCTGGACATGAATGGAATCCACGTTTCCCTCTTCCATAGGGCAACACTAAAGCACTTTCCCTATTGCAGACACGCTATTTGTTTTTCCACCAAATACGATGTCCACAGACAAGGTAGAGCATGTTGCATGGTTTTATGACAGTATGATGTATTGCAACATCGAATTTGTGGTCTCTTAGGTCTCATTTGAATCACAGGTAGGCTACGCTACCCGATGTGGTAAAGTTACATAGTGCGGTCATAGCCGATAGAGGGCCGCGAAGTCAATGCAGAAGTGCAGTTCACCGTGATACAAGTTGATGAACCGCTGAAATGATTTTGGAAAAGTAGCCTACAAATGCTGCCACATGATAAAAAAAAAGGTACGGTTTCATAGAAAAAAAGGGTCCCTTATCAAAGGATCTTATAGGTCTGGATTCCAATCAGATTTTTGAACCAGAGTAGGATCCTATAGGATTCCTAAATCCTATAGGATTGCCATTGGAATCATATAGGATTTTGGTTCTGATTATTGATAAGGGGTGCCTCAACTTACCCTGTTCTCCCTACAGGTGCTTGGAAAGGGGTAAGAATGAAAAATGGGATTGGGTTTGACACCATGCTTTAAACTTTAAAAAAAAAAGCACTGGAGCTGTGTCCAGATTTTGGAAGTGTCTTGGAGAGTGGATATTAGGTTAGGACCTATAGGCCTATTTTATTTCATGTTGAGGTATTATGGACAAATGGACATGCAAAAATGCAAGCCTATTGTGCAAATCAATAATGAAGATGTTAACGTTTAACAGAACGATGCAAGTCAGAATTGCGAGGATAAAGTCAGAATTGCAAGGGGAAAAAGTAAGAATTGGGGGAAATTGTCAACAAACAAACAAACTCACAATTTAGCACATATTTTATATAGTGGCGGCTTCCATATTAATCAGTGCTGCTTTGACAGGTCAAACTAGGCTACCCATCGAGTTCTGATACCGTGCAAGCCAGTTGAAAAAAAATCTACTGTTGGATTCAGTAGTCCTCTTGATCAATCAAGTAGAATAGATGTAATTTGTGCTACCACAATGCAACATTTTTATCAATGTTTTACAATTTTTAGCAATTTTCACCTGTGCCTGCTCTGCCTCTTTCTCTTTGCATTTGACTATTTTAGAAGTTATGCTTACTAGTTACACACCTCAATCAGGCAGAAGTTGGTGGTGCTAACATATTCAGGTTTATGTCTCTTTAAAATATGTCTTCCATAGGGCTGTCATTTTGTGACAACACAGGAATACGTACAGCTGGCTTTTGGGGCAGTATTAGCCTGGGGGAACTATAGTAGATTGATCAAAGTAGGCTACCACAGAGAAAGACTTGATGAAACTCTATGACGTTATTGAAGGTCAGTTACAGGAAACGTATATGAACATACATACAGTGGACACCCAAAAAGGACCTTAGTTAAACACGAGACATGCCAATTTGACATGAAACATAATGCAAAACTGCATGTGAAGAGACAGCAGATAGGCCTAGATGCCAGAGAGATGCCACTGCCACCAGCTCCATGAGCCTGGGGTTTTACGTCCTAGAGGTCAGAGGGCACTCGTCTTCTGTTCCCTGCCTGAGAATTATATTATTAGGCCTTTCTCCGGTAAACAGGTCTGACTGGTGATACACAGCGAACTGGGAGCAAAGTCAAAACAAGTGTGATGTATGGGACACGGGACACAGCTGGAATACACAAATAGGACTGTGAGAAAGTGTTTGCCCCCCTCCTGATTTCTTCATGGTTTTGCATATTTGTCTCACTTTAAATGATGATTTCATTTATTGAAGGAAGAAAGCTATTGAGCCCTTCCTGGCCCTATGTGGAAAATAAATCCCCCCCTTAATTACTAAATTAACCAATTAGCCAAATTTAATTGACAATTAGGTTCATCTTCACTAGACACACCCAGATATGATCACTGCCAACCCTGTTGAATCTAAACATCACTGAAATTTAAGCTGTCTAGCAATGTGAAGCTGCCTAAAAGGTCTCAAAAAGCAGTACATGATGCTGTGATCTAAAGAAATTCAAAAACAGATGAGAATAAAAGTCATTGATATCTGGAAATATGATGTCTGGAAAGGGTTACAACGCTGTTTCTAAGGCTTTGGGACTCTAGGACAGCAAACCACGACGAGAGCCATTATCTAATGGATGAAACTAAAAGAACTGCAGTCTTTGCCTGCCTTAGTTAAGGTCAGTGTTTATGATTCCACAATAAGAAAGTGACTGAGCAAAAATGGCATCCATGGGAGAGTTGCTAGATGAAAACCACTGCTGACAAAAAAGAACACAAAGGCAAGTCTCACATTTGCCAAAAAACATATTGATGACCCCCAAGACTTTTGGGATAATATTCTGTGTACTGATGAGTCAAAAGTGGAACTTATTGGAAGACTTGGGTGTCATTGTATCTGGCATAAAGCTAACACAGCAAGATGTGATTTTGTTCACTATTCGACAGTCTGAGTGTATTTTTAGCTCAACTGCAAAGGTGGGGGCCTTTAAGGTCATGTGGTGGTTTTCAGATTATATGTGATGTTTTAGTCAGAATTCACAGGATGCATTCATGGTTCATAAGCTTTAACATTGGGCCTACTGCCTTTGATCTTAGTGTGGTTCATAAGCTTTAACATTGGGCCTACTGCATATGTTCTTCTTATGTGTTCCTGTGTCTGGCACTTTTCTGCAAACACCAGCATCAGCATTGGCACCTATTTTTGCTGAATGCGCTTTCATCTAGACTAACTTAACTGATCATCTAAACAAACCAAAGAATGATATGGGACGGAAACGCCATATTAGGGCTGATCCTCATGATCAAGGGAGAGGGGATGTCATCCGCTGGCAGGGTCCGAGATAGGACAATGTGAGGCACACTGTCCTAGGCATCAGACAACTCGCCACACACCTAATTCGGACCACTTTGCAACAACCATCCATAATGGAGATGTCAAGAAGGGAGTTGCCAAAAGAGAATCTATATCATCCCCCTGACATATCAAAGCAAAGAAAACACAAGAACACAAGGTCCTAGGAAAATTGCATAAACTTTACGCTGATTGGCTAAAAGAATATGGGGTGATGCGAGCGGGGACACCAAGAAATGTGCTTCAGGTATATAAGATTAGACCCCCGCCATCCCAGGTACGACGTTCATCGGGATGGCCAGCGGATGACACCTCACCTTCTCCCTATTGTCTTGACTGTCAGCCTGAAACTTTGTTTTCGCTGTACTATCATTGCAATATGGGGAATAAAGATCAACAGTCTACAGAAGTCTCCTGTCTGTATTGTCTCCTACGGACGCTTTGTTCCAGAGTGCTATTTAGTATATAGTTAAGTGTTAAGTATTAATTAGTGATAATGGATTCGCATAGTGGAACATTTTTTCCACGACAGTCATAGCCTGATAAACCAGCCTAAATGGATTGGATGTCTAATTTAGTCTGGCCTCGATGAATGGATACAACGGAACATTGTTGATGAGCACAACCCGTTGTCTTTCAAACCGTGTCTGTGCCTATAGGCCAACGCTCCCTCAAAACCCCGCCCCAGAGCCCTCTGCCTCGCCCGCGTTGATTCAAAACACATCTCTGCGTTGTGATTGGTTTAGTTGCCATCTGCCAGATTCAGGGCAGTGTTTTCAAAATGTACAGTGGTCCGAGGCCAGACCCAAATGCAGGCAAAACATTTTGCCGTCCAGCAGTTGGCGCTGGTTTTCCAGGCTACGACAGTCACTCTCCTCCTTAGAGTTGATTCATAGGATTTGGACTTTATTCATTCGTGGCATACAGTTTGTTTCATTACCACATGAGAATGTGAATTTATCTCATACACAATACGCATACACATAAAGACCCCCCCCCCTTAAGTTTTTTGAGTATTTATTCACCAAAATGTAAAGGCTCTGCGTTTATTTACTCTCTTACATTCAGATCGCGGTCATCACCCATCAATTGCCTTTTTTCTTTGGTTGATGTGTTTTGTGTATTCACTGTTCCGTTTAGTGACCGACTCGGTGTCAGTGCCTGGCAGGTACTGCCACTATCTGCTTCTTTTTGGTGCAGAGAAAGAGATGCAGGACATTTTCCATAATTATCCCACAACATCTAATGAACAAAAAAAACGCCGTAGCACAGCAGAGAGGCAAAGATGATAAAAAGCAGGAATATTATATGAATGCAATCAGGGAGGAGACAAAAATCAAACTAGACTGGACTGTCTTTGCTCGATCTCACTGAACTAGTCTAATCTAGGACTTGCACAATGGTTGTGCTATCATATACAGTATATGCCATCAAGATGTAGACCTAAGTTACAGAGGCTTTGGAGTGGAAAAATACTGCCTTAGTGAATGTGCTACACATGACAAACAATAACACACCCACACAGCGGTGACCTTGAAAACACTTTTTGGGGTGTCCAAACTGGTTCCAGGCATTTTTCTCTTATCAGCAGGTCATGCAGCTGCAGGAAGTCGTGCGTCAAAGAGATGTCTGGCTTTGTCTGGAATTAGTAGTCAGGGTGCCATTAATCAGCCCATATAGGCCCCAGCCGTGGCACAACTGGGTGGGGCACATGCACCACACGCCGGCGACCCGGGGTCGATTCCCGCCCCGTGGTCCTTTCTGGAGCCCACCCCAACTCTCTCTCCCATTCACTTCCTGTCTCTCTCTTCTGTCCTATTGGATTAAAGGCATAAAAAAAGCCCCCAAAAATATAGTTAATATAGTTAAAAAAAAAATCAGCCCACATAGGCCCTCCCTAGTCTGGTGTTGGGGGGTTGAGGTAGATCACCTGTGGGGTAGCAGGACCCCTGGGCAGTGGGGGCCAGGCTGAGTAGTGGTTTGGATAGGAATAAGGGTTATTGTGATGCTGAGTTTGGTGGTTATTGGCATCTCTCCTTCCTTGCTTGTCTCCCCCTGCCTGCGGCTTCTCCATTTTGCTCTGGATCTGTTTCCCTAGAGTGTCCACTGTTTGGTATCTTAACGGTGCGATTAGTTTTTCACATGGGTGATGCAGGTTTTGAATAACTCATTAAATGAAATGATCATTTAAAAGCTGCATTTTATGTTTTTCTCATGTTATCTTTGTTTCTGAGCATTAACATTACCATTACTACTTTAGCATTTACATTTTAAACTTTGGCAACATATTGGGGACAGATAGTGGGTAGAAAGTTATATTATATCCAGAAAGTTATATTATGAGCAATTTAATTTGGCAAAGAAATGAACACTTTGGTAGCTATGGCAGCAATGAGCTAACAGGTAGGCCAATACATTAATGGTGTTAAATGAGCTTTGCCTCACTTGTCATTAAAGTTAGTCAGAGCTAGTAGCCTGGGCTTGATTGCTAGTGCACTTGACTCTGTATCTGAGGTGGTGCGTGTGTGCGGGTTTGAGTCCAGATGAGTGCAGGGCTGAGATGTGCAGTAAACATGTCACAGGTGGTGTGACCCGGATCGGGAGTGAGGTTTTAGAGGGATGAGTGTAATGGTAGCCAGCTGGTAGCCTACGTAGCTGGCCTTATTAACGCGCTACATTTTTCTTCCCTTGAGGTCGGGGCACCACTTGCACTGATGCCGAAAGGAGAGATCCCTCTGGAGTCGACAGTTAGGCTCCTCAGAGAAGAACTGGAAGTGACTGAGCTTCGTTGACTTCAGGATCAGGTTCGGATGGACCAAGTGTTGTGATGGTGGGATCTGGGGGGCGGGAGCGTACCTATGTTCCCCAGGTCGTATGTTCCCCACTTTTTTATGGGACCGGGCAACATTTTTTTCTTACATTTTAAAAAGTGTCCTATGTTCCCCGCTTTTCCCAAAAAGGGTCCTATGTTCCCCGGTATGTAATTGCGACTGGGGAACATAGGACCCTTTTGGGGAAAACCAGGGAGCATAGGACCTAGGGAACATAGGGATGACCCCCTGGGGGGCTAGCAGCTGGAATTTTGGGAGTCTCATGGTTGGGTTATAGCATCACATATTTCTTGCATGTCTTGAGTGGGGAATTGTTTGTGTGTGTGGAGGGAGAAATACCCTGGTTGGTTGGATGGAAAACGTGGGATGGAAAGCTAAATAAGTAACTAAGCTGTAATGTTGACCATGAATGAACCAGTGGCCCCGTCTCATTTCTCAGCTGTCAATTAATGAACAGAGCGTGATTGTTAGAGATGGGGAATGCATTTACAAAGCATTTTATTCTGTGCAGAAGCTTTGGGGAATTAACTAATGCTGTGATTTCATTGTTGGATAGCTTAGACCCACATCATCAAATCATAAACATAGATGGGAATGATGATGATGATGATGATGTGGAAGATTGGTAGATTTTTGTATCAAATTAATTAATACAGCCCAATAAGATATGTCTGTGATTTGTAAGGCTGTGGTGTTAGTCTTGTGGTGTTGATACATGATTCACAGGATGCATTCATGGTTCATAAGCTGTAATATTGGGCCTACTGCATTTTCTGTAGTGCTCCTGGGCCTGCTGCTTTGCTGTAAGCGCCCCTGGGCCAACTTTATTTACTGCAAGCAATGCAAGGCCACTACATGAGCAGAACAGACTAAACAATCAGGGGAGGAGTATGAGGGGTAGCTCTGTACTGGGCCCCTCTAAACGGTCAAGGGGGAGGGGATGTCATCAGCTGGTGGGGTTCAGAGAAAGGGCAAAGGAATGTGGACAATTCTAGTTATGCTAATAAAACAAAGACAACTCTCCTTAGAAAGTAGAGAACTAGAAAAACATAAGGCTACACAGCTTTACATATATTATATGTATGATAGGAAAAGGGTTGACCTTACTCTACGCTCTTACCCTACTCTAAGAGGTTTGGGATGACACGAGAGGGGACTAACTTAGAGACTACTCTAACTTAGCACTCTGAACAAAAACCAGCAGAGAGAATGGTCTGAGATGAGAAGTGGCCGCTTGTGGCCTTTATTCGCAAAGTCCACCAGGACACAACTCTGAACAGTTGTTCAAGTGTCGCCAGGCAGGAGTCATGAACAATGGATGCCCTCTGCAGCGGGAATTTCCACGACCCAGGCCTTATTAAGTGTCACCACCAGATGTCTGCCCACTATGTAAATAGGAGACCCTTGTCCTCCAATCAGTACAAACAAAAGAATCATAGACGTGGATGAGGCCCCTTGGCCTGCCACTAAAATGATTAAATAATTCTACAGCAGGCCTGGGTCATGACCAGGTTATGACCACGCAGCTGTGTGACATCATCCTTCTGCTCCCGCCTGGCAGCACATGAGGCCTGCATGAAAATGTACCACCCCAGCCTGGAGCGGGCAGCTGTCGCGTGAGTGGAATACTGTCTATGCAGCCTTTTACTGCATAGAAGGCACCAGGGCTAGGGTTGCAAGTGCTGCCTAAAAGTCTACAGTGGGGGCTTAAAATACCATCGAGCGATGCAAACCCCAAGCTAAGTGTAGAAGATGGAAGTGAATTTGCTATGGTGGGAAAGAATACAGTAGAACAGGCGTATCTGAGATTCAAAAGGATAGGGGCGCGAGAGGCGCTAGGCCACATCTAGAAAGAATTAGCATTGAACCAGTGAATTAGTTTTTCTACGACACCATCAAATGCACTTTTATGAGCCAATTTCACAGTGTCCAGGTGTCTGGCCTAGTTGATGTTAATGATGCCTTAATTGGCAGGGTAAAACATCTTCCTGTTTCTGTCTTTCCTATAGACTGAGCTGTTCCAGAGGAAGTTAGTTTACAGAGTGGCGACATCTTGTGAAATAGGCTTATTATGAG
Source organism: Sardina pilchardus (assembly GCF_963854185.1). Lineage (NCBI taxonomy): Eukaryota > Metazoa > Chordata > Actinopteri > Clupeiformes > Clupeidae > Sardina > Sardina pilchardus. Next base: position 27,162,638 of record NC_085007.1, read on the forward strand.
TGGCGATGACCCTTACCAAAAATAGGTATACTTCAAGTTATTTTTATCAAGTGAACTGAAGTGCAGTATAGTTCCCAAGTTTACTTTAGGTAGAACATTTATTATATGTACTGTCACGCCTGGCTATTCTTTCAGGCCATGTGTGGAGGCTTCCAACCTGAGCTGCAGGGCGAAATCCAATCGGCAGATCGGGCTGGGTTTATCCAGTCTACATACTTATGGCCCCTGTATTTTAAGGATGAACATTTATTTCTTTACAATACATTATTCATTCATAAAGAAAAATGGTGTTCTTAAAGGTTGGATTTTCCTCATTTTCATCAATTTCCAAAAGATTATTTTTTATTCCTGTTTTTAGTCAACTTTATAATGTGTATGTAGGGTATGTAAACTTATGAGCACAACCGTATTTCAGCAATGGCACAGGTGGAGAATACAGGAAGCTGAACACAGGCCGCAAAAGAGTGCTTAGGTCTAATTCAACAGTGGTGCTTCACTTCATCAGTGGCAAAGGCGCAGCAAACAGGAAGCGGAAGTTTCAGTTCAGTATTGCAGTGGCAGTGTGCCAAAAAGCGCAGCAGTTTTTTTTTTTGCAAAGGAGTGCTGATAGGCTGGGTGAACCTTGCCTGATCTGCCGGCGAATTTGGATTTCGCCCGGCAGCTCAGGCTGGAAACCTGCACATCTGTCTCCTCTGTTCCCTGCCAGAACCAATGTGCCAACCTGGCTCCAATCACAAACAAGCTTATCCAAACAATGCACTGGATTGTTGGTCTGATTGGTTGAAGGATTATCCAAGCTTACGGAGCCATGATTTGAACGATGCCAATAGATCTCAACAGTCCCGCCCCTCAGAAAGAGCACGCTTCTCGTGCAGTAGAAATAAAGCGCAGACTCCCCATACTAAAGTTCAATCTTAAAAGATTGAGTACCATTGTCATTGAGTACCTCTGTAATGAGGTTTGTATATGTGTCAGTTTGCGCAAAAGTCTCACTGGGGTGTAAAAACGAATTCCCCCTCAATTCCCAGCAGGCAGTTGTTTACAGCTTGTATACGTTGACTATAGTGTATAGGCTTCATATTACTACATACTGTATATTACACACTGTGCAAGAATTTCACCTTGACAAAGCCAATTTGATTGTAAACTAACTTGTAATCGTTCACCTAGCATAGCTATACAGCATAGACAAACATAGTAAGTGAGTTGCAACTGAGAAAATGTTGTGGAAAAATGTTCCACTATGCGAATCCAATTATCACTAATTAATACTTAACACTTAACTATATACTAAATAGCACTCTGGAACAATGCGTCCATAGGAGACAATACAGACAGGAGACTTCTGTAGACTGTTGACCTTTATTCCCCATATTGCAATGATAGTACAGCGAAAACAAAGTTTCAGGCTGACAGTCAAGACAATAGGGAGAAGGTGAGGTGTCATCCGCTGGGGATCCCGAGATGGCGGGGGGTCTAATTCTTATATACCTGAAACACATTTCTTGGCGTCCCCACTCGCATCATCCCATATTCTTTTAGTCAATCAGCGTATAGTAAAGTTTATACAATTTTCCTTTGATATGTCAGTGGGATGATATAGATTCTCTCTTGGCAACTCCCTTCTTGACATCTCTATTATGGATGATTGTCGCAAAGTGGTCCGAATTGGCTGTGTGGCGAGTTGTCTGACAGTGTGCACATTGTCCAGTGTGCACATTGTCCCTTTCCGGACCCCGCCAGCTGATGACACCCCCCCTCCCTTGACCATGAGGATCAGACCTAATATGGTGTTTCATCCCATATCGTTCTTTGGTTTGTTTAGATGATCAGTCAAGTTAGTCTAGAAGAAAGTGCATTCAGCACCAATAGATCCCAATGCTGATGCTGGTGTTTGCAGAAAAATGCCAGACACAGGAACACATAAGAACATATGCAATAGGCCCAATGTTAAAGCCTATGAACCACACTAAGATCAAAGGCAGTAGGCCCAATGTTAAAGCTTATGAACCATGAATGCATCCTGTGAATTCTGAATAAAACATCACATATAGTCTGAAAACCACCACAAAAACCAGCCGTACTTCAAGCACAGTGGCCCCATAAATCTCGCAAGAATCGGATGTAGTTTTTTCCTGTTGTTAAAGCAACGCTAAAGCACTTTTCCGCTGTTGCACGCACACTATTTGTTTATCCAGCAAATAACGATGTCGACAGACAATGTAGAGTATGTTGCATGATTTTATGAAAGTATGATGTATTGCAACATCGAAGCAAGTAAAATTTGTAGTTTCTTATGTCTCATTTCATCGAACTATAGGTACGCTACCCGATCTGTTAAAGTTACATACATAGTGCGGTTATAGCCGATAGAGGACCGTGAAGTGAATGCAGAAGTGCTGTTCACCCTGTTACGAGTTGATGAACCGCTGAAATGATTTTGGAAACATTATTTTAAGCTACGAAAAACTCTTTCGTGTTACTTTAATCCTTTGCCTTCACAACAAAAGCATTTTCATTGTGTAAAGGGGGGATAAGTCACAAGACGTTTGTCATTTACAACAGCAGGGAGCTCTACAGTCACCAGAAATACCTAAACCTGCAAGTGTACCATCAAAGCTACAAACACAAAAGTAATGTATCCTACAAATAGGTTGATTTAATTAGGGGGCGTGTGTGTGAGGACCTAGTTTAACAAAATACTGATGAACTAAGGTGCCTTCTTGAAAATGTAATTGTGCTGTAGGAATTCACTGATTCAAAACTTAGAGAGGCTGGAGATACTGAAGACTAGATGCTTTATTTGCAGCCCAAACTGCAACTGGAAAATTGGTCCATGGAGCATCTTGTTTTGACTGGTTGTGTTACTGCTTTTATATTCCAAATGTGTACATTACGCCAACTACAGTTTAGTTTCATCCTATCTAGCAGGAAAGCGTGACAGTGTTGCTACATATCAGTTTAATATGTCAATCCTCCCTTCTTTCCTACTTTTTCTTCCTTCCTTCCTTTACCTCCAAGTCTTTCCAATGGGTAAAAATAAGGTATTTTTACTTATTCAGTTACCCAGATGATTCATCATAGATGTTTTTGCTGTTGTCATATTGCAGACTTGTTGTATTGTGATTAGGACTGATGAACTCATGGTTGATTAAAGTGTCATTTGCAGTCAGTTTTTTCCTGATCAATTCTAATTGATTAGTCATTTGGTGTAGAAAATAGTGTTAATTAATATATTCAGTTTACTGTTGTTGAGTTAGAAACCAGAAAAAAATAGAATCGAAAAAGCGGGAATCAGAATTGTATAATTTTTTTTTATTATTTAAAGTTGACTCAAACTGATTGATGAATTGCCAGAATAGCTAGTGATTTTAATTTATTTTAATAGTGTTCGACTAATTGATTCATTTGCAGCTCTAATTGTGATCTTGGCATCTTGGGCAATATGTCTGTGATTCCCATGATGATTGTCAGTGTTCACTTCACTTTCACTTTTTAGGTTCAATTAGGACAAAATACAACAGCCCTGTCTGCCCAGTATGCCCCATCAATTGGGCCAATAAAGGACAGGCAATAAAGTACTTGATGTGGCCCATGTTTGGGAGAGCAACTGTTTATGGCAGTGACGAATGTTACTATATGTGTCTGAGGTTGACAAAGCTGTTGGAAAAATAACGTCAGCATTAGTTCCAGGACACCAAATGGAGTTTCTTGCTAGCTGTATAAATTACACAGTGGAGCAGCAGCAGCTGCTACTGACAATCAGTTGGCCCGGGTTCAATTCCAAAACGACTCTCGTGAGTCTGTGTTGCTTTGGATAAATGCGCGTGTGAGATACCAGTCAACTTTCTGTTGTGTATTTTTGGTCTTTTTTTGCCTCAATTCAGATAGGACAGTGAAGAGGGACAGAAATTGAGTGGGAGAGAGAAATGAAATGTGAGTCGGATTCAAACCTTGGTCCTAATAGGTGCTGACTACTGAGACCCAAATGGGAAAATATTTGTCAGTCAACTTTTTTTTTATGCCTTTGTTGACAGTGACAGTGAAGAGTGACAGGAAGCGAATGGGAGAGAGAGCGGGGGTAGGATCTAGAAAGGACCACAGGGCGGGAATCGAACCCGGGTCGCCGGTGTGCAGTGCAGGTGCCCCAGCCAGTTGCGCCACAGCTGGGGCCCAACTTTAGCTTCAAGGAAAACACAAGAAGCAATCAATTTAGGCAAATAAATCTTCTCAATGCTGAAGGAAACATTTTTTCATTGTCTAAGTCATTCTTAACTTAGACAATGCTTTTGCATAATTCCCACGCCCTGTCATCTGAGCAGCTTTTGAGTACTTCCAGTGACTAAACTGTTAAGAAGCTACCTGACATTTTGTCTTACAACATCACAATACACCACATCTTGGCTGGGAAATGGAATAATGGCATTACACCCTCTCCCCATTAGCCTTTACCAGGGCCTTGGAAAAGATGAGGGGTGGAAGAAGATCGGCTGCTGCCCAGACAATGACTACCCTTCATTTGTGTCTATAGACGACATGAGCTATCCCATGAACAAAGAAATTCTTGGACAAAATGTCATTCATTCAAACATGACCTTGATGAAGTTTGAGATGAGCAAGAGCAGGACCATCTCCATCAAAGCAATGGCACCCCAAAGACCAGAAATTCCAAATTGACCGTGTATGCAATGCATGCAGTGGAATTAGAGGTGTCAGCGCACTGTTGAATTTCTGCTGACCATCTGTAAGGTTCTCATCACCAAAGTTGAGAAGCCGCAGAGAGCGATCATCAAGAAATTGTTTGGACTCCCACAATGCCTAAATAATGCCACTGTATATTGAAAGGGGGCTTACTAATTTTATGGAAGAACATGGGATAAGACTGACCATGATCCTCTCAAGAACAGAGGCAGACATCCCAGATTCCCGGGTTCAGAAAGTAAAAGTCCCGCCAAGTGTTTGATCCAGCCATTTAGTATCCCAGCTCATCTTAATTAGCAACCAGGTTGATCAGATAATTGGTGTAAGTTCATATTCTCTGCAATTTGCATGTCTGTTTGTTCTGGGCCAAGAGGTGATGTGCCGCATCATCAGTAATTGACATCTCTAAAAAGTGACGTGTGAGTGAGCAGGACGTCTCATTTCTCATATCTGTCTCTCCTTCATTCCTCCATCCTTCTATCGTTCCTTCCTCGTTTCCTTCTCAAAAATAATTAGAAGGAGGGTTTAGGACAGGAGGAAGGACGGGTGGGAGGATGGATAAAACACAAATCTTCCTCACCTCTAGTTCCTCAACTCAGTGGGGTGCTCCTGGGATACCAGTTGTCACCTTCTGTTGAGCCTTCTGAAGGTGTTGGGCTCCAGATGAAAATATCCTGAATTTCCCTGTATGAAGTTCCCTGTGACATGGCTTGCTTACCATTTTTATGGTCTTATGCCCCACACTATAATAATGCTCATCTTATTGGGACAGCCGTGGTGTACTGGTTAGCGCATCGGACTTGTAGCCGGAGGGTTGCCGGTTCGATCCCCGACCAGTCCACCACGGCTGAAGTGCCCTTGAGCAAGGCACCTAACCCCTCACTGCTCCCCGAGCGCCGCTGGTTGGGCAGGCAGCTCACTGCTCTGGGTTGTGTGATTCACCTCACTGTGTGTTCACTGTGTGCTGTGTGTTCACTAATTCGGTTAAATTGGGTTAAATGCAGAGAACTGAATTTCCCTCGCGGGATCAAAAAAGTATATATTCTATTCTATTCTATTCTATTCTATTGGCAACGATGGCCAGTTTTTAAAGAACATTCTCGGCTGTCTTGCCTTCATTATGACCGGTCAGTGGAGGCAGAGAGGTTGGGGGATGTGGGGGATCGAGGGGTGTGTGTGTGTGTGGGGGGGGGGGTAAATCTGTGAACCAAGGTTCCCGTGGTCACTTATCTTTTTTTTTCTTTCACATCCAACACATGCACTTAGTTCAACAAATAAATGGATGGCATAGAACGCTGGTCATTATCGAGAAAATAAGTACCAACAGGGCGAGCCGGACCCCGATGCGAAGCGGATGGGTCTTGTTTCGCCCTGAAGGTACTTATCTTGCCAATAATGACCTGAGTTCTATACATTATCCCCCTTATTATACGGCTACTTGTTAAAACGAGAAAAGAAACTTACCACAATGTGTCTTTAGCAATGACTTAGCTACTATTTCTTGGCTTCCGCTTACAAATAAATAGTTCACCACACAGATAGAACTTGTCTGTTTCAGATGTTGCTTAGCAACGTCTTAGCCTACTAGCTGTCTTTCACTTTCAACGAAATTCCATTGCGGAGTGATACGAAAGACCTGAGTTAGAAGCACAAACTCCATTGCCATTGACAGCGGTCCTCTATTTCAGATAAAATAATGACCGGTAGAACTTTGGGAAATCCCATTTAAGTCAATGGAACGTTCTACTTGTATTGTGAAGAGCCGTATAATAAATTGAAAATAAAATAAAAAGGTGCATGTTTTACTTTTCCCTTTCCTCCAACAGAGACAGCGCCAGTGGAGTCACCTTTTGTTGGTCACGTCCCTTTATGTTCCATTAAAAAGGAGCATATGGAGCAAGGAGGGAAATTTCCACATCTGAAGCTTGACTCGGCCAAACTGCAGGATATATCTCATGACATCAGTAAGACCCTGTCCAAGATGGATGCCCGAATCAAGCCAGATGGTGTGGGAGGTGTCAATCCACTTAGTCTGCTCTCAGAAGAGAAAGGACGACTAGAGAGTCCTCGTCCTTCAACCTCCAACTGTCAAACATCACACTGGCCAGATGAGGGAGTATATGATGATGAGCGACAGAATGTTGTTCAGCAACCTGTAATTCAAAAGGAAAGGAATGGGAGAGAGGAGAACGTTATCATCATTTCTGATGAAGACCATGATGATGTTCCTGAGATTCCAAAAGCCCCAAAAGGTTTTGAAACTGAGAATGGCAAACCTAAGTCACCTCTCAAAAAAGCTTCAAAGATACAGAAACCACAAATACCTATCATTGAGGCGCAACCTCTCCGAAGGAAAGTAAAATGTTACTATGTGACTGCCAAACATGACAAAGCAGAAGCAGCACATTTCAAAGCGCAAGTTGATACACCAAGCACTTCCTGTGTCAACACTGCTGCCACCGTTCCCACTAAGACTGTCCAAGACCAGTCAATTGGGGAGTTCTCAGGATGGAGTAAGCGTAAAAGGAGGGCTTCTGACCAATCGGAGGATTCCTTGGAACATTTGAAACAGCTACGCCTTCATGGCCAGGAGGGGCAGAAGGTTAAGAGATTTAGACGCACCTCCACCCACAAGAAAAAGGGCAAGAATCTCAAGAAGCTGCAGCTAGATCCTCAGGAAATGCAGTTCCACAATCTGAAGCGTGATCAGCTACAGAAGGCGACTGCAACTCCCTTATCTCCGACTCCAACTAAGCATACCAAGAAAGCCAAACACGATATCAGTGAGGGAGAAAAACATGAGAGTGATGAGAAAAAGGGTAAAAATACTGTTTCAATACCTGGAGAACAACCTGTGCAGCCTCTCTCTTCACACCAATCTCCAACATTACAAAGATCCACCTCCTTGCATGAAAAGGATGATGAGTCACTGAAAGCTGACATGTCTTCGATGTCGAGGACCACCACAAAGATATTTAGCGATAGTTCCCGCAGTGATACACTGGTGAAAGATATGACAAAACTCACAGCTCCCAAACCAAAGATTGCCCACCAAGGCCACATGCCTCTGCCACGTGTACCACCACTTAAACGACGTCCATCAGCTCAGCCTGAATTCAGACACCTTCCCATAGCCAAAGTCCCACCTTGTCCCCCTCAACCTCAACCCAAGCAAGTCTGCAAGACTCGTCTGCAGTCACCCCCAAAGGACAAGAGGTATCCCTGCACTGAAGTGCTCAAGTCATCAGGGAAACAGAAGGCGTCCATTCTCAAGGAAAACATTCTGAAGTGGAAGTACAGTTTTTTTAAGGAGTATAAGGAGCTTGGTCCTCCAGAGACTCTCTGTGATCTGCCACTAAGGCTGGTGCCACGGACCTTTCCGTCATTTAAAGACTATTACGACACATTTTTCCCACTACTGCTTACCAACACATTCGAGGAGGTTTGTCCTACATTGTGTCATGTATCAACATACAGTGGGGGGATTAAGTATTTGACCCATTGCTAAAGTTGACTAAAAAGAGGAATATAAAATCATATTTTGACTATTGATCGTAATGCCTTAATTAAAAAAATGAGTAAAAATCCAACCGTTAAGGACACCAATTTTCTTTGTGATTGAAAAATGTTTCGTAAATAAATAAATGTTCTTCCTTAAATACAGGGGGCATAAGTATTTGACCCCTATGTTAAATTGCCATAGAAGCAGGAGGATTTTTATATGTCTCTATTTTTAGAATTGTATAGGGGTCAAATACTTATGCCCCCTGTATTTAAGGAAGAACATTTATTTATTTACGATGCATTCTTCAATCACAAACAAAATTGGTGTCCTTAGCGGTTGGATTTTTACTCATTTTTTTTTTTATTAAGGCATTAAGATCAATTGTCAAAAGATGATTTTATATTCCTATTTTAGTCAACTTTAGCATGGGGTCAAATACTTAGTCCCCCCACTGTACTGTATGCACTACATACTGTATCATGTGTAATCAAAACTGTTTAACAGGTCTGCTTTATACACTAGAGCAGAGGTTGTGTGTTTTTTTTTTTTTTAGTTTCTCCCAGCTCTTGTTTTATTTAATCATTAGAATGTGGATTGGATCACACCTAATTGAGTCAATTTGTGGATTTTAAATTAAATTGAGTAAGTATTTTTTTAATGGAATGTGCTTGGAGTACATTCATCAAGCTGGTCTGGAGGTATGGATGATGTGGAGTGCATTTGCAATTTAATTTGAATTAAAATTGGTCATTTGAACCACCGTTCTGTGGAAGCAATGTTGTGCTCTAGCCTTTGTTAAGTAGTATCATACTTTTGTGCATGCTATTTGTTGTGTTCTAGCCTTTGTTAAACAGTCTCATAATTGTGTGTACAAAGCGATTTGTCTCTGGGCCAGAGTAGTTGTAGTTCAACAAGGCTTTTTGGGATTGTGGTCTGCATTTGCTGAAATAGTGATTCAGCTACAATATAGTAATACACAGGTGTGTTATCTGTCATTATGACTGAAAGTTTGAAGTTATAGGGTATTTCAAAAAAGTTCCTTAGACATTAATTAAGTGACCATTCCTTAATCTTTATAGAAGACTCAATCTTAAAACTCAATCTTTCCTATTCAGAGTTTAACTTGAGCGTTTCATTCTCCCTGCTGTTGTTCCATATCAGCATGGTAATATTGATGTATCAGATTGAAACAAACCTCTTAAACCTCAAACCTCCTTTACATGCAACTATGTTCTCAAAAACATGGTGTTTATACTCGTCATTGTGAATGACAAACATGTACATGTATGTATGAGCATAATGTGGTATCTGAATGTTTATATGTTCTGGTTTGCTTCACAGTTAGTCGGTGAGTGGCTGAGGGAGGGCCGTGTCACACTGAAACTGATTTTTCAGTCTGTTGATTACGGCCCTTTGGATTCTGGCCTCTGCACCATCAACAAGGCCACGTTTATTGGTAAAAAAAACCTTCCCTGATCCTGTCTTGAATGCCCACTTTCTTAACCATCTGCTTTTCTAGTCTTTCTCCTGCATTTGTCTGGCATCTCCACACCAATAAGAATAGCTGACTGTCTGCCTATGTGAAATAATGACTTGAGCCTAAAGGTTTGAGCGATACTAACTGTGTGTATGTGTCTTGAACAGCAAATCTCACACCCCAACAGAAGTCTGAACAGTTCTACCCAAAGGTAGACGACGTTGTGATTCTGTGGCTCCCACAGAACACAGCTTCATATGCTCGCTCACCCTTCAGCGATGAACACAAGCCAGATGATTGTGAACCACAGCCACACTTTGGTATTGTCTCCCACAGTGAAGTTACAGGTATTACCTGAGATCATGTTTCTAGTTTCAAGTTTCAAGAGTATTTCTTTCTCAGGGCTGATGTGGGCGTTGGAGAGCTTCCCAAACACTCCACCACCACCTTGTTCACTCTTGCTCATAGACTGTAGAATGCTGGACGGGCATTCTTATTGGTCCATGTAGCAAGATATTACATGGCCCTGTAGCAAGATATTATGGCCCTGTAGCAAACTGATGCCTTGGATGAACAAAAATGTCCTTGACCTGAAAAGTTTCAGTGTGGCTCAAGGCAGATAACTTTAATCCTCTGCTTTTTTCCCCTATATGCTTCCGTAAGTCAACATAATGTACACTTCCACAGCTATGCAGATGCTATGCAGAATTATATATTTCTGTGGAGCCAACAGACCAAGATGGACTTTGCTCCCTTCTCGCATGCTTAGCCTCCATTAATCAGTGGATGAGCAACAACATTTCAAAGAATGACGATAAAACAGGGGTACTTTAGCTGGACCAAAATCAAAGTGAGATACCGTTCTTAGTGATCTTGGGAACCTGGCACACCAGGTCAAAAATAACAAGTCTAAGTGTCATCTTAGACACAGAGTTAAGCTTCAAGCCCCATAGCTTATTTCTGCCTGAGAAACATTGTCTTTGTAACTCAAAAAGATGGAGAGAAATCAATCATGGTTTCATTTTAGTTATCCTATTAGCTGGTTTTATTCTCATTGAGCTCAATGCTAATCAAACCAGATAATAGGCTAACTGAAATAAAACCATGCGTTATTTTTTCTCAAATTAATTAATTGAAATGAATGCGTTATTTTGACATCCCTATTAATAACAAAAGCATCATTCATAACTTATGTGGCAGTGGCACTGTGTGTGTGTGTGTGTGTGTGTGTGTGTGTGTGTGTGTGTGTGTGTGTGTGTGTGTGTGTGTCTGTCTGTCTGTCTCGCTTGTCTTGCGCATACAGACATACAGAAACTGTATACAAAAGCAGGCTAAAACTAACCCCTGGCTACTATTCTGTTCTATTTTTGCCTGAGGACAGATTTGAGACAAGAGCTGAAGGTACAGACATTTGGCAATGTGTTGTCCGTTGACAAGCAGCAGGTACAGTGTGAGGTGATTGGCAGTATGCTGAGTGCCATGCGCGAGCTCAATGCTCTGTGCCACATTCAAGACAAGGCCCTAATCCAGACAATCCTGGCACCAGATAAGCACTTTGCACATGTCCTACCAGATTCTGAACCCATGGTAAGAGTACATCTTATGTCATCTCTGGGCTTTTGGATGTCAGCATTTTAGCACACACGTGCATGTAATCTCATGTAACTGTTTTTTGCATTTTTCCTTAGTTTGAGGGATGCAATAAAGACCAGGCAAAGGCAATAAATTGCGTTCTTTCCATGGTGATGAGCGCACAGCCAACCCCCAAAATATGTATGATCCATGGCCCCCCTGGAACTGGCAAGAGTGACACAATTGTAAACCTACTCTATCAACTGTCACAGGTAGGTGTGTGTGTGCCTGTGTGTGTCTGTGCGCTTGATATATACGGATTCCCTCAGTTCAGTTCATAACCACTGACCAGCTGCTATGTGACTGTTTCAGAAGCTTGGTGCAGCTGACGGCACAGGGCAGAAGCCTTGGCGCACGCTCGTCTGTGCTCCATCCACTGCCGCAGTAGACAGTCTAATGGAGAAAATCATCGCCTTCTTTCAAAACCTAAAAAGCGCAAAAAGCACAGGTACACAAGAGCACACACATGTGGTTGCTGCTTGTATCTAGTGTAGCTGGCCATAATATACAGGTGATAAACATTGTTCTGTTCTGCACAGGCAGCTGTGGAGACATTAATCTGGTGAGACTGGGAACTGAGAAAAACATCTCTAAACAAGTTGAGAAGTTTAGTTTGGAGTATCAAGCCGACCGACAAATAGGTGAGGCTCCTCACACAGCTACACACATTGCAAACTGAGGTGCCTGGCCTCACTCTTTTCCCCATCTACTCTTTGTCTTGTTCTTTTTACGTATGTGTATGTGTTTGTACTGTATGTGTACAAACCTACAGTATGTATTATTATTATTATTATTATTACTCTCAACATGTTTCCCATGTGGCTTGCATAGAAAAGGCAAAGCAGAAGATTGCAACTCTGGAGCAGAACATACATAACCTGACCGAAATGCATGCCAACTGCCAAACTCAAGAAGAGGTAAGGGTGTGTGTGTGTGTTTGGTCTTTCTGTTCAATTCAGTAGAGTTACATTTACTGAGATCAGGCAATGATCTAATTTAATGACTGACCAATGTAGGGCCCTATATTATACCCGGCCCACTGTACCGCCAGGTGTGGTTACAAGTCTTCTTCCTAGCTTACACCCAATAGATTGATCATTTTTACACCAAGTGCATGAGTTGACGATTGGTCAATTGAACATAATAATAGATGTGGTCAGGTGCATGATCAAAATAGCTGCTCATTACCTCAGGGGTGAGGACGTGTTTGACTTTCTTCAAAGCACTAACTTGTTGCTGCTTTTCTACAGCGTAACAAAGTGCTGGGGAAAAAAGCAAAAGTGGTGGAAACGAGGAAGAGGCTCTGGGACCGAATGAAATTGGTAACCTCACACACTGACTTGCATGTGTAGGGTTCATGTGTACAGTATGCTCTCTCTCTCTCTCACACACACACACACACACACACACACACACACACACACACACACACACACACACACACACACACACACACACACACACATACATACACACACAAAGAATGGACATGGGCCTTTAAATTCATGCACAAGACTTGCAAAAACCATGAGTGAAGTTCTTGAAGAAATGTATTAATTAAACAGGTATAATCAAAAAGAGAGGAATCGTTTTACTCTCATTGAAAAGTTGTAAACGAAATAGATGGTTGGATAAATAGAAAGCAGTCAGTGAATGCACTCTAATGCTGCAATCAAGGTGAACTGGTAGACTCAGACTTCTGTGGTGTTTTTTCATGATTCAAAGGATGCATTCATGGTTTCATAAGCTGTTATACTGGGCCTACTTGATTTACTGCAAGGGTTTCAAGACCATTTCATGTCTTGAGCAGAACCGACTAACAGTCAGGGGAGTAGTATGTGGGAAAGCACCGTAAATACCAGGTTCCTCTTTAGATGAGAGGTGATATCATCGGCTGGTGGGTTCAGAGAAAGGACAAGGCCAGTTGGACACTGCCGGTTATGAAGTAAATCAAGACATGAAAACCCTCCTTACACCCAAAACTGGAACCATGGTTTGCATCAATATAATTGGCCCTGCTCGACGCTGATTGGCTAAAAGATGTTTTTGGATGGTGCGAGAGGGGACACTTCTCGAGGGCCAAGAGGTATAAAAGACAGGCCCCCACCATCCATAGGCAGGATCTCATCGGGGGGGCCTCAGCGGATGACACCTCACCTTCTCCCTATTGCCCTGACGGTTGGTCTGAACATTGTTTGGGCCGTACTATCACTGCAATATGGGGAATAAAGATCAACAGTCTTCAGAGATCTTCTGTCTGCATAGTCTCCTTCGGACACCTTGTTCCAGAGTGCTAATTGGTATATAGTTAAGTGTCAATTGTTAATTGGATTCGAAAGTGGACATTTTCCACGACTGTTCCCTGGGGTCATCATGCTGACATTAATGAAATGACCTGACATTGAACCAGACCCTTAAAGGAACCGTATGTAGGATTTTGGTCAAAACGAGTACTGCAATTACTTTCAAAATACTGTAGAGCGGTGAATCGCCTCCCCCTCCCCTCTGAGTCACGGTTGCCAGCTAGCTGCAGCAGGAACGTAGGCTGCTAACTTTCAATGGCAAGTGCTGTTTTCCTCAGCATAAAAACAGAGAAACGAACTCTGATAATGCATTGCTAACGTTAGCAATGACTACTAGCTGATTTTATTTCCCAAACAATTCCTTAGCCTACCTTTTCAATTCAATGACCCACCTCCTCCATATGGCCAACATACTTTGCACAAACTTGCATAATTTGTTCAACTATCATGAATAGGCTATTTAAAATGTCAATTTACAGTAGCCTACAAGTAAGTTAGCCAAACTGATGAATCTTTACCTGTCCAGGAGCAAATTAACAACACTGACGTCTGTCTTCAAATTCTTCTCCGTTTTCAGCCGTCTCAATCTCCTAAATCCTTGTTTTATTTAGACGTATTTCGGATTCATAACAAGGTCTTTTATACGGAGCCCGGGAAGGGTCAGGTGTGTGAATATTTTTGAGTGAACTTTTGCGTTCCCTCGCAATACTTTTGCGTTCCCTCGCAATAACTTTTGCGTTCCCTCGCAATAACTTGTAGGCTATGTATGCCCTTAAGCCGCAGGTTCCGTTTGCGGTGTGGGAGGGGTAGAGAGGGAGCAAGGGTGTGTGTGTGTGTGCGTGTTGGTGTGTGAGATCGGAGTGGGAGAGAGAGGCATGTTACAGGGACCTGAGTGATGTGAATGTAGGCTATATTATAAAGATCACAAAATAAATCCTCTGATCCAAACCACTGTGCAAGTTAACCTGCTGCTGTTGTGAAGGAGAGAGGGTTAACCCGAGTCAATTCAGTACCTCGGCCCTGGAGCAGCCATAAGTCTCCCCTGAAATCTCAAACTACGTTCTGAGACGTAACTTCTGTTTACGTTGTGTTATGGAAGTACTTTTTCAGTGGATAGACTAGGTAACTGCATACATAAAGCATATAGGAGCATACTTACAGTGAGCCTTCAGACGCCGCTGTTTTGTCTTCCACTTCATCAACGAGAAATTTGAAAACTGAAGAAGCCGTTAGGACTGGAAAGCGCTGGCGGAGGCGGGTCGTGTCCCGTGCGCGTAGCCAAAACGGAGGTGACTGTCACGCGGATGTGGCGGCTTGAGGGCGGGTCCGTTTTGGAATCCTCTGCTGTGTGGGTAACATTGGGCTCCGTACAGTGGCTAGCCTGCTACGTCAGGTTAAAGCACTGTCAACTCCCATGCTGCGCCGAAACAAGCCGTTTTTCTTTAGCAGATGCTTCAGAGTTTTCATGCTTATAATCACATTGTGTCTCACAGACAAATCTGCCAGTATATTGCTGTAGCCTATGTGAGCCCCAGGTTAAAGTAACTTAATAATGTCCAGATTATCCATGAGTTGAACTGCAGTCCATGTAAACCTATATGGTGAGCTAATGCATGGAGCCCAAGTTGACAGGAACACATACAAGTTATTGCGAGGGAACGCAAAGAGTATTGCGAGGGAACGCAAAACTATTGCGAGGGAACGCAAAAGTATTGCGAGGTAACGCAAAAAGTATTGCGAGGGAACGCAAAAGTTCACTCAAAAATATTCACACACCTGACCCTTCACGGGCTCCGTACTTTTAGGTTCCATAACGTTAGACATTTTTTATCCAACACGTTTGT
This sequence comes from Sardina pilchardus, assembly GCF_963854185.1. NCBI lineage: Eukaryota > Metazoa > Chordata > Actinopteri > Clupeiformes > Clupeidae > Sardina > Sardina pilchardus. The sequence continues at coordinate 27,178,100 of NC_085007.1, forward strand.
AGCTGCAGCTGTCTATGGTGGTAACTAGCATAGCTGGCAACCCGGATGGCGAAATACTACTGACTTCATGATTCGTAGATAAGTGTAGGGCGGCGCATCAAACCAAAACACAACATAACAACATCAACATCAGTTGAGGGCTGCAACTTCACTTTTAAATGAAAATATCTTGGCCGGACTACTGTTGTCAGTGATATAAGTATTTGAAATTAGCATGATTTCTAAATGTCTAGTGACATATCAGGGCCATTTTATGATTAATTGAAATACATTTCCTACATATGGTTCCTTTAAGTTGTACTTAACCCCTGAACAAATAAACCATCTTCAAATGGTTTGCCATGAGTCTATAGCCCAACAAATGTCACCACCACTACTGGCTTTTAGCCAGAGGTGGAAAAGTCCAGCTTCAGGAAGTGAAAGTCCTACCACATACATCTGCCTACCATTCACCTAAACCAGCTGACTCTTATTAACACAACTCCTCAGCCAGGTAGAGCAGCTAATTGACGACATCACCTGTGTTAAGTGCACAGGTAGAACCAATACATGATTGGACTTTTATTTTTCTGAACCTGGAGCGTTCCACTTCTGCTTTTAGCCAATCAAAAGGCACGTCTTGTCCGTCTCCTGTCCACAGAGCAAAAGTGGGAAGTACAACATGCAGCGCGTCATCCTGCAGGAGGCCAACGTCATCTGCTGCACTCTGAGCACCAGCGGAGGCGTCGACCTGCGGGCGGCCTTCCCCTCCCACCTCCAGGACCACACGCCGTTCAACTGTGTCATCATTGATGAGGTGAGCTTAGGGATCAGCTCTGGCCAATCTACTGGTGAATGTCCGCAGTGTAGTTACATTACATTACATTAGTATACATTACATTAGTTACATAACATTTGACTGATGCGTTTTAATCAAAGCGTCACGACTTACAACATGGTCTACAACATGGTTATCTATAATAATGTATCCGTATTGCGCAATTTCTGTGTGTCTGTGTGTGTGTGTGTGTGTATGTGTGTGTGCGTGCGTGTGTGTGTGTGTGTGTGTGTGTGTGTGTGTGTGTGTGTCACAGGCAGGTCAGGCCAAGGAGACGGAGACTCTGATTCCTCTGCTGTTCCGTTGCCCCTCCCTCGTCTTGGTGGGAGATCCTCACCAGCTCCCACCAACAGTCATATCACAGGTATTGTCTACTTACAGGCGGTGATAAGTAAACAGTAAGTAAGTCAGTAGTAAGTCAGTAGTAAGTAAGTAAGTAAGTAACTAGTAAGTAAGTAAGTAAGTAAGTAGTAAGTAGTAAGTAAGTAAGTAAGTAAGTAGTAAGTAAAGTAAGTAAGTATTTTACTTATGGATGGAGATGGAGACAAATTGACAAGCATGATTTATTTGAGAGAATGTGTGTGTGTGTGTGTGTGTGTGTGTGTGTGTGTGTGTGTGCGTGCGTGCGTGCGTGCGTGCGTGCGTGCGTGCGTGCGTGCGTGCGTGCGTGCGTGCGTGCGTGCGTGCGTGCGTGCGTGCGTGTGTGTGTGTGTGTGTGTGTGTGTGTGTGCGCGTGTGTGTGTGTGTGACACACAGAAAACAAAGGAACTTGGGTTTGACCAGTCACTGATGGATCGAATTTACAAGAGTGTACATGGTCTGAGCCCCCCACACACCCACTTCCTGAGTCAGCAATACAGGATGCACGTGGATATCCAAAACTTCCCCTCCAAATACTTCTACAGAAACCTACTGAAGGCGGATGGGTGAGACGCACATCTTTGCTGTCCATGCATGTCCTCCTAAAGCTAATGCTTGACTGGTGGCAAATTCATTTTGAAATGGATTTAATAGATTACAGGATTGACAAACCGTTTCTGTCAGTTGGTAAACAGAAATCCTTTTGCACTGCCAGTCATTTCTATCTGTCAATCCATCAACGCACACACAAACCAGCATACACTCATAAACACACACACACACACACACACACACACACACACGCGCGCGCACACACACACACACACACACACACACACACACACACACACACACACACACACACACACACACACACACACACACACACACACACACACACACACATACAAACAGAAGCACACATATACACAGAAGCAAACATACTCATGCCCACACTCATTTACATGCACAAAAGTTGCAAGAGTAGGTGATGGAGTAGGAGATGGAGACAAATTGACAAGCATGATTAGCGTGGAGAGAATGTGAAGGTGCATGACTGGACAGTGGTCAGATTGTATACCACTCTGCAGTACCTCTAGTTACCAATATCATAAGTTTAGCTTGGATCAAATTGTTGATAAGTGTATATTGGGATCATGACATACTGTATTTCTTATTGCAGTCATAGCTCAGTTTTGGTATATTTGACAGATGCTTTGTGTTATTGGTATATTTGACAGATGGTTTGTGTTATTGGTATATTTGATAGATGGTTTGTGTTGTTGGTATATTTGACAGATGCTTTGTGTTGTTGGTATATTTGAAAGATGGTTTGTATTGTTGGTATATTTGACAGATAGTTTGTGTTATTGGTATATTTGACAGAATGGTTTGTGTTGTTGTCATATTTGAAAGATGGTTTGTGTTGTTGGTATATTTGACAGATAGTTTGTGTTATTTGGTATATTTGACAGAATGGTTTGTGTTGTTGGTATATTTGACAGATGGTTTGTGTTGTTGGTATATTTGACAGATAGTTTGTGTTATTGGTATATTTGATTGAATGGTTTGTGTTGTTGTTATATTTTAAAGATGGTTTGTGTTATTGGTATATTTGACAGATGGTTTGTGTTATTGGTATATTTGACAGATGGTTTGTGTTAATGGTATATTTGACAGATGGTTTGTATGTTTTTCAGACCGATGGCTCAGAGCCGCTGCTGTAGTGACTGGGCCTGTGAGTCCTACAGGGTGTTTGATGTTGCTGATGGACAGGAGACAAGTGAGAAGGAGTATGTCATCACCGTAAAGAAATATTCAACAAAATAGACTTCTCTTGCTCCTATATAAATATGTAAAGTGGTTTGTATGCCTATTTTAAATCCTGTTTGTTTGTGTGTGTGTGCATGGCAGCTCCTTCTTCAACACTACGGAGTTGGACCTGACGGTGGAGTTGGTGCGGTTGGTCACTAAGCGCTACCAGGACCGCAATCCAAACAAGCTGTTCAGTGGGGTGGTTGGAGTCATTACTCCCTGCAAGGCACAGAGGTTTCGGATTCACCAAGCCCTCCAACGAGAAGGCTTATCAAAGTTAGTGTCAGACCAGACCACCAAAGCTTTTTCCCCACATTCAATCCCACAGTATCACTAGATGTGTTGGCTTTAATATTGGGTTCTGGGGAATTATTTTTACTGTATACACATTGAGTGTTGTATGTGTATTGAATTTATTGTTTTTGTGTTTTTGTCTTGTCTCCATGTTAGGGGAGTGATGGTGAACACAGTGAATGGATTTCAGGGTAGAGAGAAAGATTGTATCATTGTGTCCTGTGTCCGATCCAGCAATAACGTGGACTCCATCGAGTAAGTCTGTGTGATTGTGTACACATGTTAATCTGCAAGCAACAGTGCCTGAAGACTTTTTTTTACTAAATTGTGACCTATTTGAAAATAAATAAAGCAAGCACTCAACAGTTTCTTTTACTTTTTTTTAATCGCCTCACAGACGTTTCGGGTTGACACCCTTCTTCAGTGTGAGAATCGCCACATCTCACACTGAAGAAGGGTGTCAACCCGAAACGTCTGTGAGGCGATTCAAAAAGTAAAAGAAACTGTTTGAGTGCTTGCTTTATTTATTTTCAAAATCTTTGTTTGTATTTATTATCAAGTGAGTTTAAGCACCCAGTTGAAGCACTAAGGTGTTGAGCGTGCTTCTTTACATCTTCTTGTTACCTATTTGGACATTTTCCACAACATCACTTTGACGTTGTGCTATTCTGCAGCTTTGTTGTATACTGTACGTGTGCAAACTTTGTTTTTAATCACCCTTAAAAGTCCTTAGCAGAGATAATAACAGGCTTAATGACAGTCATAAGATGCATATGGTTCATGAGCTGTAATATTGGGCCTACAGCATTTGCTGTAGGCTCCTGTGTCTGCTGCTTTGCTGTAAGCGCCCCTGGGCCTGCTGTACGCGCTGCACACGTGTGTGGAGCAACTTGATTTACTGTATAAACTATCAGGAGAGCGGTACTGCATGTGGGAGACACCATGCTAGGCTCCTCTGGACACTTAAAGGAGAGGGGGTGTCATCAGCTGGTGGGGTTCAGAGGAAGGACAATGGAGGGCAGACAATCCTAGGCATCAGACAACTCGCCTCATACCTCATTCTAAGTATTAAAGACCACTCTGCTACACCATCCATTATAGACATGTTAAGAAGAGAGTTTCCAAGAGAATCTCCATAATTTTAAGTAGCCTTACTGACACCTAAAAAGCAGGGAAACAGAAAAACACAAGAATTCCTAGACGGTTTTTATCATTATATTGGACCTTACTCTGTGCTACTCTACGGAGTGGACACCGAAATGTGTCCTTGGTGTATAAGAAACAGGCCCCAGCCATCCCTAGTGAAGACGTTCATCGGGCGCCCCAGCGGATGACACCTCACCTTCTCCCTATTGTCTTGACGGTCGGTCTGAAACTTTGTTTGGGCTGTATTATCACTGCAATGTGGGGAATAAAGATCAACAGTCTACAGAGATCTTCTGTCTGCATCGTCTCCTTCGGACGCCTTGTTCCAGAGTGCTATTTAGTATATGGCTAACTGTTAAGGGTTCATTGGATTCGGGAAGTGAAACAATTTTCCACGACAACAGCAGTTTCTCCTAAGTTGAATATTTAGGAAAATATGGCATCATGTGATTCATGCAACATTTCATATCCAATGTTTTATTCACTGTACCACGCTTCTCTGTTACTATTGAATTGGTTAGCTCTGGCTAACATGGCAAACACCTCGGTATATTCTGCTTCTAAAGTGATGTGGTTTCTTTGTGTTAGGTTTCTAGGGAGCCGTCAGCAAATCAATGTTGCCATCACCAGAGCCAAATACAGCCTTTTCATTTTGGGACACCTCAACACACTGAAGGTAATACAGGCATGCGTCATCTTAACCATAGCATTCTGTGCACAGGGTTTTTTTGTCATGATTGTTTTTAATTTGGCAACATGCTGCATATTGAGGCGTTATTTTCCCATGACAATATTATCTATGTTCACTTTTAGGAACACAGATACTGGAAACCTGTAATACAGGACGCTGAGGACCGTGGCTTCATCATAAAATCAGAGGAGCAGTATTTGAAAATGGATGCCCGGAAGATCTTGAAAGAAGACGACTTCTGCCTCTCTCCGCCTCACAGGACACAGGATTGGTCTTGGCATCCCTCCAACAGGCCCCATCTCTCCCGATCAAACAGCACCACCTCCTACTCGAGCTGCAGTACCGCGTCCCCAAGAGAAGTCCCCTACACAGCAGGACATCAGGGCAGCTCCTGGCACGCTGCGGCCTCCAAAGCCCAGCCTCTCAGGGCGAGCAGGGACAGGCGAGACTCGTGTGAATGGGACAGACAACGACCCTGACCGGTGCCGGCACAGTCCATAGCCGACCAGTCAAGTTCATTTAGTTCCACACTGCAAAGAAGCAGCTCCTTTGTTTAAACAGACCCTGTTTGTGTATCCCAGGAAATATATTATATATTTTTTAATGTTTTTTAATCTCCATACTGGGGCCACTGTGTATATATGCAAACAACGTGTTGTACATACATTGCAAAAATGACAGAATGTGTTTTTTGTATCTTCCTTTTAATTGTAAAAATGTCTCCTATAATCACTATTTGCTTCTTTTTTATATCTTTTACAAAATGGAACAGAAAGGCAGCTCAACAGGGATGCACAGAGTGTTACCTTAAGGCTCTAATTTTATCTGGGGGTTTTGTGCTTTTTCAGTGTTGTTGCAAAAGGCTGTCAGAGTGTTTTATGCATCACTGTATAACCATTAAACTCGACTTGGTGTTACTCCTTGTTGTCACTTTCCAGTGTCCTGATTATGCCTTTAGTGTCATTTGTAAATGACAAATAACACCAAAGGGTTATGCTACTATGGAGATGCAGTGGCAATGACAAAGATGTCATTCTCCCTATCATCAGTATACCATCAAAATTATTTGAAACAAGTATTTCAAGGTAAAATTGCTACATAATATTGCCTTCATTATCTACCAAATCATTCAATCTATCATTTGCTGCTATATCCTACCAAATTAATTGTCATTTATTTTTGGCCTGATAGATGACCAGTGGATGATTATATGGGGAAAGTAAAGTTACAATAGATAGCATGAAAATGGTTGATCTTTAGTATAATATCTACATTGCCCACTATCAGCAACCATTCATCCAATGTTGCAAAGGCACATTCTGTTTACTAATCTGATATTTTAAATAAACGTTAGAGAACCCTTTTGCAATTATACAAAAACATAATGATATCTGAAAACTGCTGTTCTGATAAAAAAAAAAAAAAAAGAGTGCAGCTGATGTCAGCTGGTATCCTGTCTATAATGGAGTGGAATGGAACTTTTTAAGTGACCCCAAACTTTTGACCGGTAGTACTGTATATGTCTGATGTCTTTTAAGAAACTCTGATACCTATTATGTCAACAAAATGAAAATCAATTTGAACATGGCTCCATCCTATTCAAATTTATGTTCACTGCAAATTAGTTTAGATAATGACTCATAATGCACATTTTGCGTACACCAAATTGTTGACACATGTATTCTCATATACGTACAGTATTTTGATGAAAAACATTCTATATGTGTGATCGAATATATCATGATTAAGGAAATATGTATTCCTCTACATTAATGAAAACTGTATTGAATAATGAAATATGTATGATGTGTGATTAAGGACACATATTCTGTATAATCATATTCCTTAAAAACATGTACTCTTATATCTGATAAATCCTTAAACAATATTCTTTTATATGGATTAAGTTTGAACCATGTATCAGCAATATCTTCATATATTCTTATGTATCAGCAATGTCTGTGTGTGCAAAATGTAACCATGAGAAAGACCTGAGTAACCCACAAGTTCTTTAGAAAATTCCGTTGCTCTTTTAGATGTCTGTCTGGAGAAGAACCAGAGTGCAAATGTCATGCTAAGAAAAGAAGAATTGTGGTTACAAACCATGTGAGGATGTGTGGCAAAGTACAATCAGAGATTCTGCTTGTGTAAACATATGTATAAAAGGAGGCATTCAGACCTAAACTATATTGCCAAAAGTATTTGCTCACCTGCCTTGACTCGCATATGAACTTAAGTGACATCCCATTCTTAATCTAGGTGTTTATATGATGTCAGTCCACCCTTTGCTGCTATAACAGCTTCAACTCTTCTGGAAAGACTTTCCACAAGGTATAGGAGTGTGTTTATAGGAATTGTTTTACCATTCTTTCAGAAGCGGATTTGTGAGGTTACACACTGATGTTGGATGAGGAGACTGGCTCTCAGTCTCCGCTCTAATTCATCCCAAAGGTCTACTATTGGGTTGAGGTTAGGACTCAAGGTAAGGCCAGTCAAGTTCATCCACACTAAATTCTGTCATCCATGTCTTTATGGACCTTGCTTTGCGCACTGGTGTACAGCCATGTTGGAACAGCATGACAGCATTCGGCATTTCCACAATTCCATGCTTCCAACTTTGTAGGAACAGTTTGGGGATGGCCCCTTCCTGTTCCAACATGACTGTGCACCATTGCACAAAGCAAGGTCCATAAAGACATGGATGACAGAGTTTGGTGTGGATGAACTTGACTGGCCTGCACAGAATCAGAATCAGCTTTATTGGCCAGGTTTGCGTAAACAAGCAATTTTACTCCGGTTAATCTTTGTTCTCAAGTACAAGCTCTCAAGTACAACACTCAACAATACCATGAGCCCTGACCTCAACCAGATAGACCCCCTTTAGGATGAATTAGAGCGGAGATTGAGAGCCAGTCTCCTGGTCCAACATCAGTGTGTGACCTCACAAATCCGCTTCTGAAAGAATGGTCCAAAATTCCCATAAACACACTGCTAAACCTCGTGGAAAGCCTTCCCAGAAGCTGTTATAGCAGCAAAGGGTGGACTGACATCATATTAAACCTTATGGATTAAGAATGGGATGTGACTGAAGTTCATATGTGAGTCAAGGCAGGTGAGCTAATTTTGGCAATATACTGTAGTGTAATTCATCGAGTCTGGTGCGTTGTATCATTCTCTCTCTTTGCAAAGAGAATAGTGTTGTCATTTGCGATCACTGGTTCCTGTCTTTATTTACGCAAAAATATACAAAGATATCTAACGCTGTACCACTTTTTGCATTGACCTATTGCTACACCTAATATTACCCACAACTGTTAGAACTAGATGTATCCTGCACATTCCGCAGAAATAAAATCACGTTAATCTATTTCACTTCATCTCCTACTCCATCTTCTACTCTTGCAGCCTCTGTGTATGTAAATGAGTGTGTGCATGTGTGTGTTTGCTTTTGTGTAAATGTGTGCTTGTGTATGTATTCGCGTGAGTATGTGTGTGTGTGTGTGTGTGGGAGGGGGAGGGGGTAATGGGTTGTGTGTGTGTGTGTGTGTGTGTGTGTTTGTGTGTACTGTATGTTTGCATGCTTGTGCATGTGTGTGTGTGTGTGTGCGTGTGTGTGTGTGTGTATGTACGCCTACTTGCCTGCATGTGTGTGTGTGAGTGCATGTGTAGGCTACTGTGTGTGTGTGTGTGCATGTGTCTTTATTTGTGTGTGTGTGTTTAGCAGTGTATGTGTGTGTGTGTGTGTGTGTGTGTGTGTGTGTGTGTGTGTGTGTGTGTGTGTGTGTGTGTGTGTGTGCGTGCGTGACTGTGTGTGTGTGTGTGTGTGTGTGTGTGTGTGTCTGTGCTTGTGTGTGTACGGGTATGTGCGTGTGTGTGCGTGGCAGGTGGGCGACAGATCAATATGAAAATATCAATATGAAAATCAATGGCTCTGTGTCATCCTTATGTGGCTGGTCTTTCAGTGTCACGAGAATCGTTGACACAAATTTTACCATAAAAACAAAAATCCGGAAGCTTTCACTAGCGTGCCGGATACTATGCTCAGATACAGTGGCTTCTGTCTCAGTTCTAATCTCTAAAAAATGTTCTTTTGTCTAACATGTCCCCAAAAAGTTGCTAAGCTACCTGATTTCATGGTAAGACTGCTTAAATGTATGGTTCAAATGTGCTGTGTGTCAGTAAAAAGATTGCAGGGTGTGACCATGGCAACAGATTGTTGATTGTTCGTTGTGAGCTGACGTGACTGTGGAGAGCAGCATGACCTTGAGGTGAGCCTGTGTGTGTGCGTGTGTGTGTGTGTGTGTGTGTGTGTGTGTGTGTGTGTGTGTGTGTGTGTGTGTGTGTGTGTGTGTGTGTGTGTGCGTGTGCGTGTGTGTGTGCTGTCTCTGATTCAAACTTGAGAGTCTTGGTTGTGAGAATCAAAGTCACCTTTATTACACACCCAAACAAAAACAAAAATTCATGGAAAACAAAAATTAAGAAAACAAAATTGGTACAACGGTTAAATATTTTCCTGACAGTCATCTTAACCTCAGTCATCTTGCCACTTTTCTCTAAGTTGGATATGTCTTTACATTTCCTGTTTGGTGTGGATTTCCTGTTTCCTGATTACTTAGTCAAGATAGACTTTGGCCAAAAGAGGTAACATTCATTCCTATTGCAAACAGGGAATAAGTGACCTAAATATAAATGGTCACTTTATAATATTGCAATAGTATTTCGTAGGTTTGTTGACTGTGATTGGTGGTTTACATACAATAGAATACAAAACTCTGCCACAGAAGAGGGAGAACCTTGGCGTGTGTCTTTTTATCGGTTCTCTCCGTAAAAAAAGTAAACCTGGTTTTAAATCCAGCTCTGGGAGCAGGCCGTGTCCATTGCTCCCTGGTAAGCCAATCAGCTTGTGAATGAAGAGCAGCATTTTAGTCGGAATCAACAGTTAAGCAGAAGTTGAAGTCCTCCCCCACATGCCCGTCCTCGCCAGTAGAGGGAGTCCTCGCTCTTTCAGTGCTTTGAAGTGTTAGGACGATGACTCCACTCTGATTGAGCTGGCTTGTCTGTGTGTGTGTGTCTCTCTCTCTCTCTCTGACTCTCTCTGACTCTCTCTCTCTCTTCCTCACTCTCACTCTCTCACTCTCTCTCTCTTCCTCACTCACTCACTCACTCTCTCTTCCTCACTCACTCACTCTCTCTCTCTCTCTCTCACACTCACTCACTCTCTCTCTCTCACTCTCACACACACTCACCCTCTCCCTTTCTCTCTCTCTCTCTCCCTCTCTCTCTCTCTGAGAGAGTTGCTCAGGGCACCGTGCGGGCGGCGTCCAGCAGCGGGTAGAGCAGCGGGCACAGCAGGGCTGCCAGGCTCAGGGTCAGGGTGGCGGCGCCGCTGCACTTCTTGTCCCCCTCGCAGACAGACTGCTGACACAGCGCACCCTTAAACTCCGACGGGCACAAGCACCGCTGGTTCTGCAGGCAGGTGCCGCCGTTCTGACACGCCAGCACGCCAGTGTCGTCACACACATTCGCTATGGAAACAGGAGAGAATGGGAGAGAAGAAAAGCATCTTTATTATTATTATTATTATTTTTTTAAATGTTGTGTGAATGTGAATGTACACTTTATGTACTGCTGACTCCAAGTCATATTAGTGGTTATTTACATCCTGCCAAAGGACAAAGATTGAAAATTAGCCGGCCGGCTAACACGGGTACAGTACATTTTACAGAAATGTAAATTAGTGTGCACTGTCCTTAATAAAATAAATTAAATTAAATGAAACACAAGACCCTAATCATTCCTTCAGAGGTGAAGAACTCTGACCACTCTTTAAGGTGATCTGGGATCAGTCCTTTCCCTTCTCTCTTATTGCTACAACAGGGTTTAGAATAAGTCCTCCGCCACAGGGGCGCTGCATTCTGACCGCCCATCACTTGACCTGTCTTGCGTCTGCACTCCCGCTCACGTGACGGATCGCTGACTCAATCAGCGGCTCTCCTGAGGACGAGCTGGAGCCGGCCCCACTCTAACGCTCAGCCTCACGCCATCTGGACACCCCTCTCTGCTGTCTCCTTTCTGACATCTCACACTGACTAGGCATCCTGGCTATGCGTGGGATGTGCCCAAGCCATTCTGGTCATGGTTGGGAATGGATAATGTTTCTATGCCAGCCTGGGGGGGTTCAATGACCCCTGATAGGACTGAAAACATGGAGGCCCAAAGCAGTATACATAGAGACAAATACCAAGCTGTGATATTGTACAGACATATATATAGTATTTCATATATTTATCATATGATGAAATAATAATAATAATAATAATAATAATAATGGTATTGCTATGAATTCTTTATTTTTAAAGGATCAATTCTGACTCCTTATCTTGAATGAAATATGAAGATTATCTAAGCAGCCTACATATTGAAGATGAGTTGGCCAGGCCTCTTATGCTTGAATAGAAATATTGTGTGATTGATTGCTGAGCATGCTGTGTGTGTGTGTGTGTGTGTGTGTGTGTGTGTTTTGGTGTGTGTCTGTGTGTACTCACGGTTGCAGCCCTGTGTGTGTGTGTGTGTGTGTGTGTGTGTTTTGGGGTGTGTCTGTGTGTTCTCACGGTTGCAGCCCTGTGTGTGTGTGTGTGTGTGTGTGTGTGTGTGTGTGTGTGTGTGTGTGTGTGTGTGTGTGTGTGTTTTGGTGTGTGTCTGTGTGTACTCACGGACGCAGCCCTGTGTGTGTGTGTGTGTGTGTTTTGGTGTGTATCTGTGTGTACTCACGGACGCAGCCCTGTCTCCAGTAGAATCCTGGGACACACTCGTCACACTTGGCTCCGCCTGCTCCGTCCTTGCACTGGCAGAAGCCCGTGCCATTGCAGCGGTCATGCACTGAGCCCAGCTGGTTGCAGTTGCACTCTACAAACATGGACACACAAGACATTACAGGATTTGGAGAGATGGGTGCGCACATCCAAAAAATGTTCTAAACAGGTCAGGTGCCAGACAAAAAAAAAGTCAAAGAGTAAAGGTGATGGTCTGCACACTGTAATGGCTCCAAAAAAATCTTTATTAGTTAAAAGGCAACATTTCGATCAACAGATCTTCATCTGCTGATCTGTTGATCGAAACGTTGCCTTTTAACTAATGAAGAATTTTATTCATGCATACATTACTGTAACCTTGGGACACAAAGCATCTTGTCATGATATTTGGAAGGAGCTCAATCACACTTTAGATGCTTCAGACTAATTAAGCACTTATTGTTGACATCCACAAGCAATAGGGGTCCGAACCCTGCTGTCAAGGCACTGTGCACACTCAAAATAATTGGCAGGCTGTGATGCCTCTGAAAGTTTGCTACACAGCTGGACCATGGCAAGACAAGAGTGACAACTCTAGTCACTGACTACGGTGCCTTGGAGAATGGCAGTTTCGAAAACTTAAGACAGTTCATCTTAAAAAAACATATACCAAAAACAATGCTTCATACTTGCACTTATTACAAGTTTACGAATAATCTTATAAAGGGAATATGGAGGAACATTTTGTAAATAAACACCCCAGAGAAGAGACAACGATAGAGTGGAACCGACATGGATGAGTGACTAACCAATGCAGACGTTCTCATCATCCAACTCCGCAGAGGCATTCCGGAAGTATCCGAGCCGACAGTGTTGACAGTTTTGGCCACGGGTGTTGTGCTTACAGCTTACACAGGTCACAATGTTCAAGAAGTCTATGTAGCTACAGCGGTTAGAGTGGCCATAGCATTCACAGTCTGCTGTAGAGAAAGACAAGATACAAAACAAGGTCAGCTATCTTTGGTTTAGTTCTAATTTGTGTAGTACTGAAAATCAGAACCAAACAAACCAAACTTACCTTCCAACAATGAGAGAACACACAACACATGGGGAAATGGAGAAATAAGTAGATGACAGAAGATGACAGGTGAGAAGAGAAGTCTTTTTAAAGGAGCTCCATGATGAAATGAGATGATATAGCCATAGAATCTCTCCAAAGCTCTAAGCATCTTTCCCAACACACATGAGCTTACCTTTAAAGTCATCGTAAATGATTCCCTTGAGTAGTTTAGGCTTGGGCCCTTCTGCAAGCAGGAACTTTAAGATAGCTACAAACAGACATACAACTCACTTATTTTCACCTGTGTGAGTGTGCACACATACACACAGTCGGACCCACGTTTCATACTATGGCCACAGAATGGTTATTGAAGTGTTCAACAGATGCTAAAACTATCCCTATACTGTATCACATCTACAGTATCTCTATATCTGTAACCTCTGTATTGAATTTGTGTCGCACTGCTACACCTAACAGAGCACTATATGCTTCTCTAATATGTAACGCTCATCCTTCTAATACTAACATCAACAAATGAAGCTTGAAAGCATTCTACTACTAGAGCGCTTCTACATTTCCGCCAGACTCATAACTATGGCAGGTCTACTGCCTACCATCTGTCTTGCTCTAGTGATACCTTTCTTGGTGTAGAGCTTGTCCTCGTCCGACTCCTCAATCAATTTATTGTTGTTCTTCTTGGAGGCCTCTCCCTCTTCCTTAGGTTTCTCCTCTGAAGCTGAAGGACCCACTGGGCCGCCCCAGAAAGAACCAGCAACAGCATGAGTATCAAGGGTGATGGTCTGAGAGTGAGCTGAAGACCTCTACACATCTCCACTACTTTGACCTACAGGACTCTACATTGGAGACTGTTCTACAGGAGTCGTACCTTCTTCTCTCTTCTCCATCTCTTTCCCTTCTGTTTTCTCCTCTGAGACCGCCGGCTCCACACTCTTCTCTCCCTCACTCGCTCCCTCTTTCTCAGGCTCTGGGAGGGTGTTGTCTGCGTGTACATGAGTGTCCATGTCAGCAGTGTGGTTTTGTGTGTACAGTACAAGAAGGGGGTTACTGACAAAAGGCTGAGTCATTTAAAAGAACAGAGCGGAGAAGCTGACAGGGCAAACTGTAGCATCTCGATAACCATTGATGCACACTCGTGAAATGTGTCTTACGTTGGACTGCAGGTACTTCTTGTGATACATTCGTTTTTCTATGAGCAAAGGCCCCTTCCTTCGTGTGCTGAAATGCTCAGCTTTATATTGATGTTAAACGCTGTTATGGCATACGTGTCTACATGTGTCATATTTCGATATTTGTCTTTCAGAGAATGCCTGAATGTGCACTTGAATCGAGAGCCAAATATTTCCATTTCTCTTTGACGTATGCACACACCGATGCACACTTTGTGTTAGATTTTGCTTATGCTTGCACACTGTATTCTCACCAAATGGTGTGTCAACACAAGCTATAGAATGACAAACATAATGCGGTCACAATAACATCGAAACACAACCAACTTCTTTAACACAAAGCTGTCTGTACCTCCAGTTTCAGGTTTAATCTCCTCCTGTGTCCCAGCATCCTCGGGTGCTGACGTTTGAGAATCCGGAGGTGCTATGGGATCCGAGTTCACAAAGAGGGTAAAGTGAAATGCACTCTGCATATCCAAGCGCCCTATCGCTGACAGCACACAACTACTTGCACCGATGCTTGCTGGTGCATTGTGGGTAGTCAATCCATGCCATCCGTCTTGGCTAGGCCTCAGCAAATCAGCCCAATTTGCATGACATTCTCTGCATTTCCCTCCTCCTCATTCCAGTCTTATCAGTGATGTCATTTCCTATGTTATGCTGTGTAAATGTCTGGCGAACCTGACAGCCACTTTATGCTTCGTGTCAGCGGGTAATTCCCTTGTGGCTTTGCAAGATGTGACAGCTGCGATACATTTATCAGGAAATGTTACCATGGATGTCAGTCAAAGGGGACTGCGAAAGGTCTGCATCTGCATGACACAAATCTATCTATCACGAGCCACAGCAGCAGTTTGACTGCAATGGGAGCCCGGGACAAGGACAACGAGGTGCAGTCTGTAGGTTGAGTAACAGTATTATACGAAATTGACAGCAGCCATAGACTCACTGACAAGAGAAACCCAATCTCTCCCAGTGGGTACTTAAACAGACACTCCTGAATAGTGGTGTCAAGTGCCTGGACGGTGGCCAACATTGTATGAGCCTGCGTCATTGTTCCACCTCCTCCAGCAGCTGAGTCTTGCAAATGCTGAGGTAAGTCGCGCCATCGAGGCAGCCTGTGAGGGCTGCCAGAGCTTGGGTCACATACAGCGCCCCCCCCCACCCCCCCACCCCCCTGTCGAGTTGTTGACTTTGAGACGGGCACTCTGCAAAGAGCTCTGTACTAATCGAGCAGGCTGCCAAACCCTGGAGCCCAACCCTACAGAGCCTTATGGCATGAGGCTACGCTTTCTAATTCCTGCTAACCAGCAACGAGCACACAGCGGCTAATCACACACACATCACATCTCCAATTGATTAGTACACGCAATGACACTAATATGTTGGGCCTTTGTGGCCAGCTGGCTTTACCCTAAGTCTAAACCACAGCAGATTGGTAGACAGGAAGAACTGTTCTATATTGGCTTCATATTAAGGACAGAGCATTAGGACATTACGCAGCATCCAGCATCCCCATACGCGTATCACTACCCACAATGCATTTCTGGTGGCATTGCTAAACACATTTCACAGGCTAACAGACTAATATACTAATATCAACATCATGCATGTTGACAGATCAAAACTTAGACTACATCCTTTCTACACGCTATTTACGGCACATGTTCTATAAAGCAACACATCGAAAAGCCATTTACATGCTCTAAGTCTGTGCTAATGCTAAGCGATGCAATCAGAGGCCATTCAGTTCCATACAGAGAGCAAGCTACATCTTCATAAGCATCAAACTACTGCAGTCTCACTCCATGTCTTTACTACAGCTATGGTTCAGTGGCTAAATCCTGTCTAGGGTCTGACCTTACCTGGTGCCTCTGTCACCATGGGCTCTGGGGCCTTTGGAGCCTCTGTTACCATGGCCTCTGTTACCATGGCTTCTGTTACCATGGCCTCTGTTACCATGGGCTTTGGAGCCTCTGTTACCATGGACTCTGGGGCCTTTGGAGCCTCGGGGGCCTCTGGGATGGCTGGGGTTGTTACGTCAATGGAGGGAGCCTCGCTAGGGGCAGTTGTGGTAGTTGCCACCATAGCTGGGGGTGTGGTTGCGGGTGGAGGCGGAGGTGGTGTTGGGGGTGGGGGCTGAGTTGTGGGAGGGTCTGTGTCGACTACTGTAGTGGGTTCAGGGGGCGGTGCGGGGGTTGTGGTTGGTGGGGGGTCTGTGGGGGGTGGTTCGGTGGAGGGGATCACTGTAGATGGCGAGGGGCTCTCTGATGCGTCTTCAGGGGAATAATGGTAGTGAAAGTTTCACTGGTTAGGATGGAAGGTCATGTTCTTCACGTCACCATCTAATACCAACTTTATACACGCAAAGCTACACCCATCAGCTTAAGATAATGTCACACAAAGGGAGCTTGTAGCAGTCTCTGGACTATGAAATCAGCAATAGTAAAATCCCTGAGATCCGCAGATACCTAACCTCTGCTGCAGTGTGTGCATCCCATTCAGTTAATCAAGTCCCTATGTAATATGAAAAACAAAGCTACATGTGCTCGTAGAACTCATGTAGGGCAAGATAGTACATCTCCAAGAATACGAGGACCACTCTTATAGCCTGTGCAGACTAGACGATTTTTTGTCTCCCACAATGATCTTTTACGATTGACCATCAAAGAACCACCACATCTTGCCGCGTCTTGGTTGTAAAACTGGGCGCATTACAAGATCATCTATCGTAGCCTTCTCGTTGCGTGCCGTCATTGTTAGTGTCAACATGGGGTTGTAGGAGATTCCCCCAAATTCTGACTTGCTAGACTTTTGGTCGTAACGTCATGGAATGTCGCAGACAATAAATTGTGGCAAGACGCTGTACAAGACGCTTCCTCCTTTGGGCGTCGTTCCTGACTTTTCATATTCGGACACAACGATGAAAATTTGTCGGCCACGACATAGTCGTGGCAAAATCGGGCTGAATTCGTGTAGTCTGCACAGGCCATTAGACCTAAGACGACAGATAACGACCAAGACTTCAAAACGTCTCATGTCTCTATGACTAGTCCACTATGTGGAGTCTATGACTGGGCTAATTGGCCTAGAGCAGCTCTTGAGAGCGCACCTGTGGGGGTGGGAGTGGAGTCAGTGACTGGAGACGGATCAGGCTCATCCACCGAGCTCAAATCAGAGTCTGGGCGGAGAGAGGGGAGAAACGCTTTTTTTTACTCACAGAGACAGACAGAAGTATGCGCACACCCACCAACAAACAGACACACACACAAGCGCGCACACACACGCATGCCCACACAGACACATACTGTACACACACACACACACACACACACACACACACACACACATATACACTCACATACGCACACACACACACACACACACACACACACACACACACACACACACACACACACACATACACTCACATACACATACACACACACACACACACACACACACACACACACACACACACACACACACACACACACACGCACACACACATACGCACACACATACACGCACATACATACAGTACATACACACACACATACATACACACACACACACACACACACACACACACACACACACACACACACACACACACACACACGAATAGTAACGCTGGCGATGCTAAGTGGTCATAGGTGATTATCTACTCTTCAGGAATCAGGACACACCTGTAAGGGTTGAGGGGAGGTCAGTGTCTTGGGGCGGGTCAGGCTGAGCCGTGGTGCTCACAGCAGAGTCTGAGCAGAGAGGAGGAGGTGAACGTTTTTTTAAAGACTAAAGCAGTCACACACACACACACAAATGAGTAAAGGTGTGTACACCTGAATCTAGTGTACGGACTATGCCTCTCCAATGTGAAGTGTTTCATTGTAGTGATGTGTGTGTGTGCCAGTGCTTAAGCCTCAGAATAGCGCTGCTGTCTTAGGGACACACCTGGGGGGGTCACAGGGGGGTCAGTGTCTTGGGACGGGTCAGGCTGAGCTGTAGCGCTCACAGCAGAGTCTGAGCAGAGAGGAGGAGGAGAATGTTTTTTTAAAAAAATGATGCACACACTGATGACACACACACACACACACACACACACACACACACACACACAGACACAGACACAGACACACACACAGACACACACACACACACACACACACAGCATGACATGGATCCTGTAGAAGCAAGTGTATGTATAGTATCCGTATGAGCGTGGGGATGATGTGTGTGTGCCGCAGTGTGTCTGAGATCCGAATGCTGCTGTTGTCTTAGAGACACACCTGTGATGGTAGCAGGGGGATCATCAGACTCTTGGATCAGTTCAGGCTGAGCTGAAGAGCTCACAGCAGAGTCTGAGCAGAGGGCAATAAAACTATTACTTCAGACACAAATGATCACAAACACATGCTATGTGTGTACACTTGAGGACAGTGCACAGACTATATCTTTTCTATTTTATGTCTTTTCATTTATAATGTGTGTGTCTATGTGTCAGTGCTCAATCCTGCCGTGGTCTTAGAGACACACCTGTGATGGTAGCAGGGGGATCCGTTTCTTGGATCAGTTCAGGCTGAGCTGAATCGCTCACAGCAGAGTCTGAGCAAAGGGTGATAAAACTATTTACACACTTAAACAGACACAAGCACAAATGAACACAAGCACATACAGTATGTGTGTACCCAAGGACAGCACACACACTACTGTATACCACCCCTATGTTATTTATCTTCGTTATAATGTGTGTGTGCGCTCATGAATGTTGTCTTAAGGGCACACCTGTAACAGTAGCGGGGGGGTCAGTTTCTGGGGTCAGTTCAGGCTGAGCCGTGGTGCTCACAGCAGAGTCTGAGCAGGGGGTAATAAAACTATTCACACACTATTCAAACATAAATGAACACAAGCACAAGCACACACGTGTGTACACTTGAAGACTTGCACAGACTATATCTTTTCTATTTTATGTATTTTTGTTCAAATGTGTGTGTATGTGTCAGTGCTCAATCCTGCCGTGGTCTTAGAGACACACCTGTGATGGTAGCAGGGGGATCCGTTTCTTGGATCAGTTCAGGCTGAGCAGTAGAGCTCACAGCAGAGTCTGAGCAGAGGGCAATAAAACTATTTACACACTTAAACAAACACAAGCACATGTGTGTGTACCCAAGGACAGCACACACACTACTGTATACCACCCCTATGTTATTTGTCTTTGTTATAATGTGTGTGTGTGTTCAGGCCTCTGATGTTGTGGGTGATGCTGTCTGAGGGGCACACCTGTAACGGTAGCAGGTGGGTCAGACTGTGGGGTCAGTTCAGGCTGAGCCGTGGATCTCACAGCAGAGTCTGAGCAGAGAGTAATAAAACTATTAACACACTTGACACACACATGATCACACACACATACTGTGTGTGTACACTTCAGGAAAGTGCACAGACTATATCTGTTTTATGTTACGTGTTTTCGCTATAATGTGTGTGTGTGTGTGTGTGTGTGTATGTGCCAGTACTCAATCCTGCCGTTGTCTTAGGGACACACACACCTGTAAGGGTTGAGGGGAGGTAGGTCTCTTGGGGCAGGTCAGGCTGCGCTGTAGTGCTCACAGCAGAGTCTGAGCAGAGAGGAGGAGGAGAAAGCTTTTGCACACTCCAGCACACACATAGATAAACACACACACACACACACACACATACACACAGATGCACAAATGGACACACACGTGTGTGTAGAACAGAGGCAGGCATCCCGTGTTCAGAAAGTAACAAAAAAAGTCCTGCCAAGTATTTGATCCAACCATTTAGCAAATCAGCTCATCCTAATTAGCAGCCAGGTACATCAGATAATTAGTGATAACACCTGTGTTAAGTGCACAGGAAGAAAGAAAAATGGCAGGACTTTTACTTTCTGAAACTGGGAGGTCCGCCTCTAGTGCAGAACAATGTTAGGGCCAGAAGATGGTGTATATAGCAATATACAGCAGGTTTCAAGTTGTTTCATCAGAACGTGTGTGTGTGTGTGTGTGTGTGAATGTTTCAAGACTACGGTTAGCGATCTGGTCTTAGGGACACACCTGTCTGGGCAGCAGGAAGGTCAGTCACTTCGGACAGATCAGGCTCAGCTGTGGAGGAGCTCACAACAGAGTCTGAGCACAGGGTAGGACACACACACACACACACATACTCTTACACAGAGACACACAGACGTGAAATGACAAAACTACACAGACACTTCTAACCTCTCAAACACGATTCAGCAATGCCAATAAACACAAACACAGTGCATATTTGACATTCAGAATCAAACACACTGATAGCATCTTGTGTGTGTGTGTGTGTGTGTGTGTGTGTGTGTGTACATGCGTCAGGCATGGATTAGTGGGTCAGTCCTGCACTGGTCAGTTGGGCAGATGGCTGTGGGGGTAGGGACAGAAAATCCCACTCCAGCCCTCAAATCACCTCACACACACACACACACACACACACACAAGCACACACACATACAGGCACTGGGCAGTGCTTGCGTAATCATGTGTCCAAAGTAGAACTAAGCAATGGATATTTAATTGTAACACACACATACACACACTGACTCTCAAACACACACGCACACACACACACACACACACACACACACACACACACACATGCCGCGCGCACACAGCGATAGGAAAAATATTTGAGAGAGGAAGTAGCGTAAGGGGCGGGGGCACCAAGAGGTCGCTCGAGTTTAACGGTCATGACCTTAAACTACAGTGATTGGATGATACAACGTATCCCTGAGCACCAGACTACAGCCTCTCAGGAGGATGCGAAGAAGATGATTTGGATTTTGGCTTTGGTGAACCATATGTCAATATAACTCTCTCTCTCTTTCCCTCTCTCTCTCTCTCTCTTTCTCTCTCTCTCTCTCTCTCTCTCACACACACACACAAACACACAGACACACACACTATCATAATGATATGGCCTGCTCTGTGATTACTGCACGTACACGTGTTAAAGAGGCTGGCCTGGGGGAGGGCGCTCATCGGCTTTCCTATATGCTGATGAAACTCAGTCATAGCTGAAAATACTTTCTGAGGATTTAGAGTTGATTTATTTATTTATTTGTTTATATAAGCCACACCAATTGGCATACACATATACAGAGATAGATGATGGTGTCTCTGACTATTCATCTGCAACTTCAGTTGTTTCTGACATTATCACCATCATCTCTTTAGATACTCTTAACATATCTTGCAATATTGTGTTTGTTTGTTTGTTTTGAGTTTTGAGAACTGTCTATTGTTGTTCAGGAAATATACTTGGTCATGAATTGTCTGCTCTTGTAAGGGCTATTTAGTTTCACTGTGTGCTTTCCAATCGACAAAAAATTCTCATCAAAATATTTAGCCGTCACCATCACCATCTGCCAAACAAGTTTATATGTTACTTCAGTTGTGCTGGGGCTCAGTTTAGAGAGCTGAGATATCCACGTTTTACTTGCTCCTTGTATAACTTTAATTTATTCTATTATTTTCATGCAAAATGCTCCACTTTGGTCTATTCCCCAATGATAAAAAAAGAGGAATCTTTTGGGGATGGCACTGACTTACGCTGAATGTGTTTACTTCCTTCCTGAGATTACGGGAGCAGATTATCTACAGTTCAGATTTCATCTGGGTGAATTATGAGCTGACCCCAGTCTGAGGTTAGTTTGCCAGGTAATGGGATAATGGGGTATTTGCAAAAATCCCAACTGGCCCCTGAGGTGACACTTCTTCCTACAGTATTACAGTGCCTCGCTAAACGATCTGGACAGCTGTTCATGTAAAACATGCTCAATGCCACATGGAAACGCATGACTGGAATGTATCAGAAATAATGTAAATAAATGCGATTTGATGCAATTGGTGCCTTCATTTATCAAATCCTGATGTGGATATTTTGTGAAGGGGCCAGTTATTTGGTAAGAAATGTTGGAAACATGCTCTGTGGCCTTATTAGTGGCAGACTTTGGTTTTTGTCTCTGACTGTCAGCTTCACTGGCCAAGGGTGAGTGAGGTCCCATGGCGAAAATCTTTGAAGTCTTTCAACCAAATGACACAAGATTTGAAGTCACTGAGTTATTTTCTTTCTCTCTCTCCCTCTATCTCTCCATCTCTCTCTCTTTCCATTACAGCTAATATTGAAGCAGAAAAAAAATTCTATATTGACGTTTACACAAGCAAATGTCTGTCTTTTCCAAACACACAGACAATCACCCAAATTCACACAGCCACCCCTGCACACACACACACACACACACACACACACACACACACACACACACACACACACACCTGTTGTGGGCTGTTGAGTGGTGGTCACAAGCAGTATAGTGCTTGGGGCCGTGGTTGTCGTAGGGACAGTAGTGGTAGTTGTAGCTATTGTGGTGGTAGTGGTTGTTGTTGTTGTAGCCAGAGTAGTGGCTTTAGATGGGGTTTCTATGGCTACAGAATCCGATGACACTTTCTTCGCTGAGAAAAGAAACCACATAAGTGAGAAAGTCCTCTCTGATTCTGAACACCAAAATGCACTCCAAAATCATCCCAAGCTACACAAGTACTACAACTCTGAGTCTGCTTCTAAAACAACTCACATGAACAAGACATCACTACAATAAGATGTCATCGTATTTCAAGATAGTCTATTAACCATTAATAAGATATCAGTGAAATCTCACCATTAAATCTACACCAAACACAGAATCCACCAGACAAATACTGTAAAAGCAGAGCTTGGAATGGTAGACACTAGCACACAAGTATACAATGATAGGGCTTAGGCCACCTCTACAGAGAGAATCCCTAATCTAATTCCGTTTCTATTCCCGAACTCCTTTGGGAACGCACGCACTCATCCAGGCACAAACAGACATAAACTCACTCACGCGCACGAGCACACACACACACGCTCACGCTCACACACACACACACACACACACACACACACACACACACACACACACACACACACACACACACACACACACATACAGTGACACACACACACACACACACACACACACACACACACACACACACAGCACATCTCCACACCCCAGAAGAGCCATGCACTCTATTAGAGACTCTCTTTCTTGTGCTTCCATTCACAGATTCTACTTCACCCACCCCCCCTCCCTCTCTCCCCTCCCCTCCCCCCTCCCTCAGAACTGTGGAGAGATTTCTGGCGTTGCTTTCCTGGTGATGATGAAAGACATGGGGACAAGTAGCCTATTAAAAATAAAGGGGAGGAATACTGATGCCACAAAGAAGAGATGAAGAGAAGTGTGGAGGCAGCAGCAGGACAGACGAAGGGAGAGAAAGAGAGAGAGAGAGAGAGAGAGAGAGAGAGAGGAAGAGGAGAGAAACTCTCCCTTTGCTTTTGATTCCTGCACTACTTACTGGAACCAGCCGACATGCCAGCCTGAGCACCTGGGGGAGAAAAAGAAAGAGGGGGAGAGAGAGAGAGAGAGATTCTGCAGTTAATGATTAGATGCATCAGAGTTGAAATGTGTGTGTGTGTGTGTGTGTGTGTGTGTGTGTGTGTGTCACTGCAGTTACACAACATCTTATACTTTTTGTTGTCATACTTCTTCTCTGGTCTGCATGCGAGAGTAAACCCAAGATTAGTGTTTTATTCATTCGCCTGCTCTAAGGATTCCCCCTTGCACTGCTCTCTCTCTCTCTTCCTCCACTCTCTCTTCTTCCACTCTCTCTCTCTTTCTCTCTCCCTCTCTTTCTCTCTTCCTCCACTCTT